>NC_056716.1:18975337-19013498 GCF_018831695.1 Puntigrus tetrazona
ATTCATCGAAACTGTGTACATTTGTGTGAAAAGGAATAAAAGTCGTAGTTTTACTGCCTCTGGTGTTCATTTCTTTTGGAAACTGCAGCGATATGTACTTATTGGTACGTATTTGAGGGCTCGCTAAAAAAAGCACGTTAACGCCATAGATATCAACCATACACGTGCATGTTAAATGTATATCAATAATTGTATTTGATTCTAGAAACATAAAATGTTACATAGATAATAACATATTTATATAACAAAATATTTTTAGATTGCGTAATTTATGCTTGTTATAAATATTCTCATATAAATTATATGTGAGTAGTTGATGCCAGTATCATTGTGGTGTGAAACAAAAGACAAACTGAAAAACCCTCTAACATTGAAGATAAACCTCTCTTATGCTATTTGTAACTCTAATAATCTATATATATATACACACATGCATTATATATATATATACATATATATATATATATATATATATATATATATATATACACACACATTATATATATGCATATTTATTGTGTATATATAATATACTCTTGTGCATGTATATATTTTAAGAAAAATATGTTGTGTTTTATATATTAAATATATTTAGAAATAATAGAAATATGAAGCATGTTAATATTTTAAATATATACTGTTTGTGTGCATCTTTATACTTACATAACAAATATACATTATATATATATATACACATACATCATATAAAGAAAACCTTCATCCATATATTATATTATTATGCTATTCTAAATGATATTATTGCACTAAACTTACAACAATAATAAATGTTGCAGCAGTTTTGCCCTCCGTTAGCGTGTAATTCTGAAGCTGTCAGACAGTATTCAATGTAAAGCTGTTTGGAAGAGAGCAAGAGCACATCTGAGGATCTCTTTCATTCCTCTCAGAGCGCGACAGAGACAGAGGGAATACATTCATCTCTGATGAGTTAAAAGATCTTGTGATTTCACAGTAAGCAACCGCAGTCAGGGTTCAAAATGAGTGTCATGTTGGGAAGTAGCTGATAAATTCACGATACACACACTTGGAATGGAGCGCTCTCTGGAACACGACCTACAGTTACTCAGACGACTTTCGCATTCATCACTAAATTACCGCGGTTCAAATCTCGATCATTATTCCCAGTGATAAACAACCTGGCGAGAAGCGTTCCTAAATTTCCTGTGACATTAGCTCTGATTAGATCCATGTCTGATATATAATGGAAAACAGGATTACAGTGCTTTTACCGCACCGCTGATATTTATCAAATGTTTTTAACCCGTAACCTCACAGTATTAAATTTTTTTATTATCGACTCGAACTGAACGTCTCGCATAACAACTTCGTTTCAGCGTTTTATCATAACTTAGTGTGACACAAAATTTGTCATATTTTTGACTTGGTATGCAATTTTGACTTTTAAAGTCGTTGCTTTCACTTCTTAGCTCGTAATTGCGACAAAGTCAGAATTTCTTCTTTTACATTAATCATTTCGACTTTTTATGCCATAATTATGCCTTGATGTCAATGTTTTATGCACGTTTTTTTTCTTATGTGGTAAAAGTGGGCTTCATAGCTTGCGGCGTTGATAATAAATGTCTTGAGCAGCAAATCAGACAGATTTCTGAAGGACTGTGATGCTGAAAATTCAGCTTTGCCTCTCGAAAATATATTACATTTTAAAACGTATTCTACTAGATAAGTTTTTTTCAATTGTAACAATATTTAACGGTATTCGTGATTTTGATTAAATTAACGAAGCCTTTGTGAGCATAAAAATCGTTCAAATATTAAGAATATTAAGAAATATTAAGAAACCTTAGCAACTCCTTTCATTATCATGTTACAAAAATCCAATATAACTAACTTTTTTTTTTCTTTTTAACGGCTTGCTAACTCTAAAGCGAAAAATGAACGTTTGAAACTAAACGATGACTTTTAAATTGATCCCAGGGAGGAAATGCATCAAAAGTCCAGCCTATGTCCCCTTTAATAGGCCGGTTTGAACCTAAACACACTCAGAAGTTCTCAGCTTTACCTGTCAGGTCTGTTAGGTCCTCTCATGTCCCGAGACAACCCCATCATATCAAACACTCTCTGCTTTCCTATAGAGTCTGACAGATGGACGTGACCTTCCCTCGGTCAGTGAGCGGCTCGGATGCTGACTGATGAATCTGAAGCGATGTTGTGAGTCTGAAAGGTGCGTGAGGATAAACACAGGGCAGGTGTGACTGTCACGGGACCTGCCGCAGATGCTTCAGTGTTGTTGACTTCTTATATTTATTTGCCCTCGGGCGGCTTTACCGCACACATGCGTCGGAAGAGCTAGATGTGAGAGGTTAACAGACATGACAGACATTTAACAAACTAGAAATAACTTGTTTGACAAGTGAGTTTCCTTTCCTTTCCTTTCCTTTCCTTTCCTTTCCTTTTATTAAGTTAAACAAAATAACTGGCATATTATAACATTTTAAAAAAAGCCTCGCAAAACAAAAACAAAGCAATTATTCACAATAAGACAGTTACAATATTTCTTAATTTAATAATTGTTTTTTAATAAAGTACTGCATTATGACGTTAATTATAATTAATAATAATACCATTATTATTTTTTTATTTGACTGTAATGAAATAAATACATTTAAATAATTGTTTTCAAATTGTTTTTACTTTTTAATGACATAATATGCTTCAAATTAGATTATTTTGGGAACTTTTTTATTTTAAAATATTCGATAATTTAAAATATTTGATAAGTAAAGCTCTATAATATATATATATATATATATATATATATATATATATATATATATATATATATATATGAAACATATATAATAACAAAAAAAAGCATTATTCTCCATATGCATTATACTATACAATGCATTTTTTCCATGGTATAACCATGAATATGTAATTATTGTCATGTAGATATGTAGTTATTTTTAAAGAAGTGTTATATGCTCAGAGGCTGGATTTATATGCTCGAAAATAAAAATTAAAAATCATATTGCAAAAAAAAAAAACTAACAAATAAAACAAAAGCCATA
Organism: Puntigrus tetrazona; assembly: GCF_018831695.1. NCBI lineage: Eukaryota > Metazoa > Chordata > Actinopteri > Cypriniformes > Cyprinidae > Puntigrus > Puntigrus tetrazona. The sequence continues at coordinate 18,978,388 of NC_056716.1, forward strand.
AAAGCACTAAGCCACCATATATATATATTCTTATTTGAAACTTTATTTATTAGTACACATTTGAAACAGTAGCATATCGTGCCAGCTGTAAGCAACCATGATCAAGCACCAGTCTACTTCAGTCTAGTTTTTATAATCAAATGAAAAGGCTTCAGATTTAGTCTCTGATGTTTTGTTGAAATTGTTGCAAAGCAATGATGAGCTCTTTAAAGTTTATGATGTGAAAAATGCCAGTCTGACAGGATGGTTTTAGCTTTCGCATCTGCTACAGATGATTCAGCCGACACTTTCCGACGACACACACATGCGCTAGTTTATTGATTTTTGTAGAGTAGCGCTTTGCGAAGCGGCTTGCGGAGTTTAACAGCCATTGGTCTGTTTGGAGGTCACCGTGTATTTGACAGTGCCGGTAATAGATTGCGGGGAAACGAGCGATGTGCCAATCAAATCCCTCTTGTTCCAGATGTGAAAACAGCAATGATGGACCCGTGTTTTGAATCTGTCAATCACAGTCCAAGGTACCATCTGTTCATCAAATTACCTGCTTCTGTGTGCGCGTCTGCGTGTGAGACGAGAAAGACAAGCCGACAGGAAATAGTTTGACTAATACCCCGAAGGACGCAGTACGTCATACTGGAATTATGTGTGCATTTTAGAGAGACTTTTTAAACGTACTGTAAAGTGTGTCATTTTAGCACTTTAGAGATGGGAAGGGTCCACTTCATTCAACTTTTCGATAAGCAAAAAAAGTCTATCTATCTACCTATCTATCTATCTATCTATCTATCTATCTATCTATCTATCTATCTATCTATCTATCTATCTATCCATCTTTTAAACTCGATAGTTTAATACCATAAATCGCATGCTCTGAATCTAGTTATGTAAAGTTTTAAAGTCATTTATTTTTTTAAGCTATAATAAAACATTTCACAGTCTCGATCTCCGATACCTAATATATAATCATTAATTATTTAAAAGTTCTGTAGACTTTGTACCTCATAATTCATTTGTATTAGACAGAAATTACACACTAAGGGTTTCAACTTACAAAATTTTAATAATAATTCCTCACTTTATGCTCTAATTAGGCGCTCGCTTTACATCATTATTTGATTTCAAGCATTTGACACACTGTGCATGTGTTAGTTGCCGTATAGTGGCTTTAATATTCATAGTTATGCGTTATTATTTCATTTTTTGCAGCTGGTTTGTGGTTTTAGCGCTGTCTGAATTGCTCCAATGTAAGTCCCTGGATGGAAGCGCATTTATTTGGTGATGTGCTGATTTGATGATATGCTGAATGGCGTTTTGTCCTCGTAGCTATGCAGACCGCAGGAAGAGAGCAGAATGGATGGGAGTTTGTCTGTGTTTCTCTCTGGTTTGTCACGTCCAGGTTGATTTTCTCAATAGATGGGGTCGCAAACAGGTGAAAAGTGGATTGTAATTCCCTCAGGCCCGCAGCCCTTCTCATGATGTGATCAGGTGCTCTTCTACTTTCATGTGAGGATGAAGGCCGCATTATTTTGCAGTTCTTTGATGTGAGCTGAGACAATGTTCTTCCTCATCAGAGGATGAGTCATCCTGTGCTGGAATGGATTCAGGTGCACCTATAAAAAGAGCAGCATTACACTCAATTTTGATTCACTTTCTGACAGTTTCTCCTCTGTTTCCCAGGAATGATGAAATAACTGACTGTCTGTGTGTGGCAAAGACCTAGACTTTGAGGAAATTCTATCTGTCTATCTATCTATCTGTCTATGTTTGTCTGTCTGTCTGTCTGTCTGTCTGTCTGTCTGTCTGTCTGTCTATCTGTCTGTCTATCTATATATCTGTCTGTCTGTCTGTCTGTCTATCTATCTATATGTCTATCTATCTATCTCTGTCTGTCTGTCTATCTATCTATATGTCTATCTATCTATCTCTGTCTGTCTGTCTGTCTGTCTGTCTGTCTGTCTATCTTTATCTGTCTGTCTGTCTGTCTGTCCATCTATATCTGTCTGTCTGTCTGTCTGTCTATCTATCTATCTCTGTTTGTCTGTCTGTCTATCTATCTATCTATATGTCTATCTATCTATCTCTGTCTGTCTGTCTGTCTGTCTATCTATCTCTGTTTGTCTGTCTATCTATGTACTATGAACTCTTTAGAATAGGTACTGTAACACTGTTAACCATTAACTATGACTTTTCCCTCAATAATTTCTCAATTTGCTGCTTATTAATGTACTTCTTAAATGTACGTATTGGGTAGGATTAGAAATGTAGAATAAAGCATGTAGAATAAGCATTAATATGTGCATGAATAAATGGCTAATATTCTAGTAATATGCATGCTAGTAAGCAACTAATACATGTTACAGTAAAATAAAGTGTTACCGTACTTATCGTAGTTCAAGCAATAATTAGGTAATAACTAGGTACTAACCCTGAACCCTTGTAATAACCTTATACACTTTTTTGTAAATGCATGTATGTGCATATATTGTAAAATAAAGTGCAACCAAAGTTCCTTACTGAATCCTGCAGGTGAGGTTTTGGCAGAACATTATAACTTGTGAGGTTTGTTCTCCTAGAGTAACCTGGGATTAACCTAATTAGCCTTGCTCTCCAGATCTCCATAAACCCAGATCAGTAACCACTGGGTAACCGCGACCCCTGCACCTCCGGCAATGTAGAGAACCGCTGGAGATTAATGTGTTTTAAATGAATGCGTCAAAATGCACTTGAGAGAATGGGAGGTTTCTCTCGCTTTGTCTTATCCCTTATGGCGCTGTGACTGGTTTCCCGTGGCCTGAAGGCAATTGGCTCACCAGAGCCTCCATTACTTATCCGGTGACAGAATAAAAGAACAAGTTCTTCCCTCGAAAACTTTGAGCGGTGAATAAAGATGTCAAGCGGTGCGGTGTGCTCTTGGGTCAAAGTTTGTTACCGTTGGGATATGATTATGCCATCTGTTGTTTACCTGCCCAGGTACTACGGTTTAAAACCTATCGCCTCCGTCTGTGTGTCCTGACAGGAAAACAAAGCTAGGTGAAATCATCACAAAACCCTGCATCTGAACTCTGTTTCCACATCGTTTTCCCATGATTGTGCTTAACATGTGTTATGACGTGGGTTGACGCTACATTACGGCAGTTGAAAAAAAATCAGGCCCAAGTGGCACAGTAACTCACCAAAAGAACAGCTGGCTGAAGGCTAAACAATCTGTCCTGTGTATTCCCAAACTTTTCAGGAAAAAAAAACAGGTTAAACCAGCCTAAACCAGTTTGTTCTGAAGGGCTTTTGTGTGCCAAAATAAATTAATTTTTAACTTAATTTAACAAAGCATATGAGCTCTTTAGCAAAAAAAGCTTCATGTTTCATGTATTTTAGATTTTTTTTTGTGTATTCCAATTAATCTCAGCTAACACGATAAAAACATGATAATATAATAAACAACATGATTTTATGTGTTATCGGTTTCTTAAAAATGAACTCTTTATGAGTCACTTTTATTGTAAATGTCAATGTAAGCAACAGCGTTGGTCAAAAGAATGTAAATGAAGCTTACATCAAATATAATTTTGGACGATTATTTAGATAATCTAGACCAGCCCGACTATTTGAAACCAACCAAGTTTCATCATCATTTAACGTATTGACGTAAAGTTAGTTACATCCAACATTTCATTTATTAAGACTGTCAAACCCCTTTAAAACCATCCAAAAAAACCTCATAATTTGCTGTTTAATAATAGTTAGTGAGATATTTGCCAAGTTTATGTTCAAGTAAGTAGTTTTAAAATATGGTCAGAAAAAAAATGTATATGTGCTTTTTAAGAACAAAAAAATAATGTATGTATATGCAAATAAGAAGCTACTGTATTTATTAGTCTCTAAAGTATTACTGTGCTTTTTTTTCAAATTGTTCCATCAAATTTGTGATTGATGCTTCACCTTAAATGCCTTAATAAATGAAAGCTAACCAAAATAAAACAGACAATTTTAAAATTGAGCAATTGATGAGAAATCTTTGAGTTTAGTTGAAATCTCTTATTTTTGATTGCAGAACTTGATATCTTTGTATATAAGATATCAAGAAATCTATAAACTGTATAATATATATATATATATATATATATATATATATATATATATATATATATATATATATATATATATATATTTTTTTTTTTTTTTTTTTTCAGGAGAAATAAAATGCGAGAAAGTCTCCATTTGTCTCCACCTAATCCAATCGTTGTCTAGGAGAAGCAACAGAGATTCAAACAGATCTCATTTGCGTTGCTCTCCTTTAGCCATGTGAATGTCAGGTGCGACCAAACATCGGAATGACTTGGAATGCCAAGAGATTTCAAATGAGAATTTGTACGTTTGCCTCTTTTTAAAAAGGATTTGATGAGATTATAGGCCTGGAGGGAATTAAATGGAAGGAGGCGTGGAAAAGCTTCATTGTTTGCGGGTCTCATCCAGGCAAGACCTTTAACTTGGATTTGCATTTGGGCTGAACTAATTGAACTCCTCCCAGCTGTGTTCTAGAGCAAGTACGCATACTCGCACACGCTCCACTCCTGCCAAACCTCTGTAATCCTTTTTCCACTGCCGTGCAGATAGAATTCGGCAGTCTATTCAACTTCAATTCAGTTTTCAATTCCAAGGTGATTTCATTGGCAAAGGCGGCGGCGTAAAGTTGCCAAAACAATTAACAAAAAGAGACCTGCTTCGTGAAACGACATAGTCGGTGGAAAACATATATATTCTGATCAATAATTCTCATTTCCTCCTCTTTTCCCCACTGGAAAGCTAGAAAACAATCTCGAGCATGTGTGTGAAGGGGGATTCTGTTTGGCAGATCAGATTAAAGTATAGATTTGTTTCTTTATTAGTGTTATCCAGTGTTGAATCACTGCCGTTGACCCCGAATGCCACGGGAGCTTATTGAAACACGTAAGCCTCTGAGAGTTTGATACACATCGGGAGACAAAAGCCACCAAACCTCAATTCCTACATGATGTCAAGTCTCAGAGGAATTAGAGCCTCTTTTACTTAAGAGATAAAGCGTTGCTGGACAAGCTTTGATTTGGATGTTGGCTTTGGGTCTGAAATGAGCATTCATACCGAATGAAAGTTGGCTTTATTAAATGATTAAAACTCACTGAATAATAGCAATAAACGGTGTTTGTCAGAGCGTTTTTGTCAAAGTGTAATGTTTGTATGAATGCTTGCTTTGGTTTGACTTTTTCCCCGCACTTGTTGCAGCAGTTTTACATTGTCATATTTAATCAGATTTTTTGAAAAACGTTTCTAATTATGTAAGACATTAATGTGTGTATTTGTGTGTATGAAATATGTGAAAATCTGTATATATATCTGTATATATATATATATCTTGCATATGGCCAATCAGCAGTAAGTCTAAGATCCAACTAACTAAGATCAGACTATTATCATCAGTCAGTAAAGTTGGACCCGATTGGAGAAAATCGGGTCTAGTCAAGTCAGGTTTCTTCGTTGCTCTTTACAAACTGAATGTTTTTGGATTTATGTTGTTGCTGCCAAGGCTGAAACGTGTAATATCTCCTCCTTCACACTGCCTCCTTCCTCAAGACAGGTTTATGTTTCGTAGAAAGCCAAAGGATTTCTTTAAACTGCATCTTCAGTAGATATTAGGGACTTTTGTGGTTTTGTTTTATTCACGTTAAACTTTCAGTAGTGTATGAGCAAAGTGTTCCATAAGACAATTACTAATGTTATTAAAAGGGTAACATAACTTTTATTAAGCTTATTTATTTATTTCACTATTTTTAAAAGACAAATAGTGATTTACATTTATATGAGCAGATTGTATTTATACCCTCTGACTCTTATTCTCTTTTTATTGTATTTTACGCATGTATTATTTATTTATTTGAAAGTTAAATTATTTCACACTGGTTTGGCTGCATCAGCTGTTTCAGAGGCAGAATAAGTTATAAAATCTTGATAAGATGATGATGATGATGATGATGATGATGATGATGATGATGAAAACTAAATTTGGTCGATGGATCTTGCACAAAAGCGCAGCGCAGTAACGAGTCAGTTGTCTTTAATAAACCTCGTCGTGTTTGCATGTTAGTCATAGGTATTTATGGCTTTTCGAAACAGCAAGGCTGTCAAAACTGCGACTGAAAGAAATCCAGCGTCTCGCATGCTGGAGAGAGCCATCAAAGCCATGCAAATTCATGCGCTGACACTCGCTGACAGACAACCCAGAATTCATCAGCAGTCTGTCAAGCGAACTGCAGCACGATTTTCAAAAAGCAGTGACGATTGTTCTGTTTGTTTGATAACCCTCTCTTCCCTATTCATGCAAATGGAAAGTCATTACTCTCAATCCAACAATAATCGCAAATGAAGCAATTAAATGCTCAATTTCAGTACGTCATTTACATGGATACCATGTGGCGTTGATTCATTAGGATCAATCAGCAGCACAGAGATTAATGTCAGAGACAAGACATGGAATGGCAGATAATCACGAAGCTTTACTTGTTGGCATTGGCTGCGAACCGTTTTGAGCCGTTTCTTTCTATTTAAAGAGAATGGAAAAGCCCACAAGCTCTTGCAGGTCCACGTCTGCGCCCGGAGCTGCTCTGTCAGATGAAATCAAAGAAACATCTTGGCAGCGTGTGGGTATTTTTGGCGCTGTATTTTCACTCTTTAAATAATCGCTTTAATACAGGTCGGTTTGAACTGTTGCTGCTAAATATGCTAAATTAAACGTTCAGCCTCCGGGTCTGCCGTCGTTATTATACTTTAATGACTAATGCAAGATAAGGTTGTTATTAATAACAAATGTCTGAATAGCAGTTAGTAACAACAAATAAAAAAAAACCTGCTTTGCTTCAGGCTGAATCATTAAGATTGCTGCAAGCATTTTTATTTACAGTATGCATGGTTTATTTTTATCAAAACAAATATTTTAATTATCATTCGCCCCATTTCGTATTATTTTTCTGTTGTTGTTGCTTTCAAAAATCACAGATTTATGCAGAATTTTGCAGCTTGACTGGAAATTTCATATTCTGTTCATAATATCAAATCACGCTTGCCTTGTCTTTTGTAGTTTTAAATGCTACACACACTTAATGAAATGCCTATGCTAATTGCGTGCGTTATATATGTTCATTTAAACACAACAACACAGTGTTGTATAAAGTAATGCATTGTAGTATCGGTTACCCGTGCGGGATAAATCTTGTTCCTTTTAACCTAGAAACAGTGTAAAAAATCAGTTGAAAAATGATGTGAACTTACATTAGGCAAAGGGGACGCCACTGCTTGATTCTCGGCGCAGCAAATATAACACACAAAATCCACCATATGGAGCCTTTTCATCTGTAAAAGGCTTGAGAGTAACTCACAAATTGAACAGGAAATCACCTAGTCCCATCCATCAGTGCGGCTGGGATGAATAGAAGAGACATCGGATCACAGAGATTATTTCAAAAAATTTGAAAGTGCTGAGAGCATTTTTCTGAGGGATGCTCATCCACTATTAAAACTGTAATCATGTCAGATGCTTTATTTATACTGCCCATCATGTCAGATTACTGAACGCTGACAACTGTGGCTCTACCATTAAATCGCTTTTGCAGTCTGCGGCAAAGAGCCTGTGTCCCCAGCGTTAAAGCGCTCAGTAGGATTAAATGTTCAAATGTTTAAATATTGAGGACAGCACGGTGGCCTCCTACAAACCTGCTTTTTTTTTTTTTAATTTGTTTGTTTGTTTTTAATCTCTTCCTGGTAGCTGGAATCGGAGCGGCTCTGAACATCTGAATTTAACGAAACAGAAGAAAAGAGATGCAGGTAAAGTGAGGACCGGGTGAGAGACCAGTTCTATCTGAAGATATCATAGCGCTCATTGAATGTTCGGAAGTTACAGTTTTTTTCTATTACTAACAAGCATTTACCAATACTTCAAGCACTTTTTTTAAACTCTTAATACAGGGACATGTCAACATCACACAATCGACTATATTTTTAACACGTTTTAAGAAACACAGCCTCTATATTTACAAAGGCTGAATAGCTATTTCTGCATATACTGACTTTATCAAAACACAGCAAAGCCGATTCAAAATTGAGTCTAGTTTTAGCACATTTAACATTAGCACTAGTTTTCTATCCAACCGAAACATAGTCATTCAGTGGTTAATGGCTTTACAAAAACCTTTACCAAAACCACTGCGTATAATAGACAATATAAAATCCAGTTGTTTTTTTTTAACCTTAAGTTTTAGCCTTAAGGCTTTTATTGCTTTCCATCCATGGTTGTATATAGATGGTAACAATCATCACCAAAAATTCCAACACACATGGCCTTTGGTTACTATGCAAGCTTGTTTCCATCACCAACGGTAATTGTGGCCTTTTTTTAATCGCAATTCAGACGTCTATTATTGGAAAAGCGAGATTACTGCGATTCGGAGCTTGTAAATATTTTTGAATAGTTTTGAAAATGTGACTAGAGACTGGATAAAAGGGCGTCAGCAATTAAAACGTGTCGCAAAATAAGAGTGGCCTTGCATATTTATAAAGGCAATTCATATACTTCAAGATCTATAAGTAATTCATATACTTAAATGACACTGTAGGGGATTTTAATGTCTTTTATTTGCAAATGTAGATTGCACTTACAAAAAAAAAAAAAAAAAAAGAGAATATTCAGGGTTTTTAAGTTGACATGAAATCAAAAGCTTAAGCGTATTTATAATTCACAATCTGGCTCCAGCTTCACAAACATCCACAATGTCGATAATCCTATGCAACCTGCCGCTAGTCTTGCCATATATAACTGTAATATATGTACATTAAATTTCCATGCATGAAATATATTATCATATTATCCATAACGTGTTTTGGTTATAGTTAACAGCTAGACACAGGAGTATGAAGCTCCGACACGCTAATAACATTTACGAAATTAAACACAGACTAAAACAAGGGGCAAACTGAATGAATATAAGGGTATGGAAACAATCAGGGAGAGCTGAAACAGGTGGGCAAACACAGGCAGGGGACATTAACTAATGATCAATGAGGACAGGAACAGGAAGGACCAAATAAGGGCAAGGAAGACACATGGTGGAAGAAAACACAGAGCATACCTTGCTCTTTTAGAACAATGAACTTCAAATCAACCAATATCAGGAAGGCGGGGCTTAGAGGAGAAACGATAATGCACAGTAACCATGTAAACACATTGCATTACACCAAATATACAATATATCACATCTGACCCCTTTAAACATCCGGGGATGAACTTCAGTTGTAAGTGTCCTGGTTACATTGTAATTATAAATATAAGTGCTAAGCAATGTTAATTAATTGCTTGTACTTAGGGTTTTATAGTACATGTGAAACAAGGGCAACTTGAAATAAGTGTAATCACATCCCGTTTCACATATAAATAAAGTGTTACAAACAATATCAAAGTTAACTTTAAAGTACTGTTTGTAATTATATATTTATTTATTCATTGGCCCATCTGAATAATAGCAATGTTGGTTAATACAGTCTCCAGGTGTGATGTGAATTATGCCCGTGAGCAATATGTCAATATCCTCAGGCATGCAGCGACTGGGTCCATTATTTCACCCGGCCCATGAAATGAAATGAATGTATTCAGCCGCTTCTTGTTCTGCTTTTCTGGGACTATTAGCTTCACAAATGAGAGCGAACACGCATTTCACAGCCGTGCAAGAAGAATTGCAGAAGCTCGGGCATTTTAAAACTGAAATGTCAACATGTCTGTCTGTCTGTCCGTCTGTCGTGTGTCATTTGGCCATTTATGCATCTTGTCACCGATTCTTTATCCCATTACAGGGCTGCCAAAGACATGAGTAACGACATTTGTCATCGCCTCTCGCAATTACCACGCCTCACAATCACATACACGGATACTGTATGCGCACATTGTGTTTTAAGAAACTGAAATAAAATAACAAATTGGCTTAATTAAATTTGTTTACCTGCAGTGCACCCACGGGGAAATCAAGAAGAGAGCAGGTATCATAGAAGCACATCCTTTGGTGGATGAAAGTGAAACACTTTTGCCTAAAACTTGAATCGCGATGCGGAGATGCACTACTCTAAATCGCTGATTTGCAATTGCAAAGCCATGCATCTGCCGCAGAAATGCTGTTTTGGGGACGTTACATGACGGAAAGTGTATTATTGTAAACTATAGGAAAGTTTAAGCTTCCTTACATAATTTCTGGGACTTTAAAATGGCAATGTTACGGAGACATATGTTCAATGCGCGGCATGGCATAAACGCTCGGAATGCACTAATGGCACTTCTGTTCGCCAACTTTTCCAAACATCTGTTGCTGAGCAGAGGTGTGACAAAACTGTTTAGCGTTAGTTAAACCTTAAACAAGAATACGCATACTCGCTCAGGCAGAACATTGTGATGCAAAGTGAGACAAAACGTCTTGGCTATCTAAAAACGAATTGATGGAGAGGCTTTGATTGTATCTCAACGTACATCGATTGCACTGTACCATCACCCGTCACGAGCCGATCGGGTGGAAAACATGCGTTATTACCTTCATCGGTTAACAAGGCATTTCATTTCCACCTTCATGTAGCTGTCATTCCATGCAACATGACTGCGGTTCCCACAGTAGCTATTATAGCCTGTCTGCAATTAGCGTACGCCGCATTAAAGCTTATCATAATTGGCGTCACGTTCGACACGACTCAACTAATAGCAGTCAATCAATTGAATCGGCGCCTTGGCTACTCGCTCATTGACAGGTAGATGTCACGGATGCAGAAATTCGGTCCACTGCTTTTAAGCTCCGAGTCGCAAATCTCGGCGAATACGACGGAATGATTAGAGTCGGATGGGAGCCATTAAAATGGCAGACACGTCATGTTGCGAAAGCATGGCGTGCGGCAGATGCACTTGGTGCTCTGGAAATGTTAGCACCGTCAGGAAATGAGTCTGGAATGAAAAATTAAAGACCTTTGCCAAAACCGATGGTGTAGAAATGTAACAAAGTGCATAAGCAGTGATTTATTATTGAAGTTTTATCTAGTCGAGCCTCTCTGCTGAGGGCTGGCCGGTCCTTTATGGGAATCTGGAGCTGTCAGAGCACTTCTAGAGAGCCAGCTCGAAATTTCCTGAAACAGAATCGCAAAGAAGACAGAACAGTTTTACCTCATTTTACACAGACTGGATTTTATCTTGCTCCCTTCCTACTGGATAATAAGTGATGATTAGGGCTAAAGTGTCCTTATTAGCTGATGTCAATCATATTTTGGGTTTTTAACCGTTTCATTCACCTAAAACCCAAAAGTCCATTATCCAAAGAAATATATATTTATTAATTCCATTTTAAAACTTGTGCTATTTATTTACCTACCTTCTTGCACTATAAATATAAGAACAACATGTAAAACAATGAGCAACAATAAACCTGTTGCAGAATTTTTCCATATAATATAATATAATTTATTTTTGCAAAAGTATAATATTTACTCACAATTGTAGGTTCTAATTTCCTTGAAAATGTAATACCGTATATTTTATTTAAAATGAGTTAGTAGTTGTATAATATGTGATTTATAAATTCTATATTTATTTAAATTTACTTAAAATACACTCAACTGTAACGCATTGTTCATTTTTCTTATGATTAAATGCACATCGATTCAAAATAGTTTTGTATGCATGCATTAGAAGAATAAAAAAAAAAACCTTGTTAATTTTACAGAGGTTGCCAGAGATCAATATTTAGTTTAAAATGCTCCAGAAAATGTTTTGCTGGATATATTCAATGCATTACTTAAAAATAACCTTTTTATGTTATTAATGCATAACATCAATGCCAGACTTACGCCAATTCAGGTCATCAAACAAAGCAGACCAGAAACACGCGCAGAAAACCTCTAAAAAAAAAAAACACCAACAAAGCATTGCAATGGTGAGTTTCGTATACCCCTTTATTTTTGCTGTTTTACACTTCCAAACCTTTTCCCCCGAAGAATAACAATCTTAGGATTATTATTGTTATTATTATCGTCATGAAATGCAAAATTGATTTTCTACAACTAATTTAAAGCAATTATTTTGACAAAATATCAATTACAAGTAAGACAACTTTTGCCGTGAGGCGAGAGTAAATTCTCAGTTTCACTCATATTTTCCAATTGGGTATTATTATTACTTGATCAAATTTGTAGAGCCGAGCCATGCAACGTCCTCAGGCTATGAAACTAAGTGTTGCTTTCAATCATGTTCCCATCTGCAAAATGACAAAAAAAAACTTCCAAAGTATGTGACCAAGAACTGACTGAGGTGTCTACTTAATTGTTGGGTGAATAGACATCTATTTAAAGGCACGGAGCACTTTGAATGCATCTCATAGACGTGTTGGCTTTCAGTGATGAAAATGTGCGTGCACTCTTTGCAAAAGGGCTTTGCGTTCACACGAGTGTCTGTGTAATTTATTTGTATTTTTTCCCCTGCAAGGACAACCTCTAATGGTTCTGCAAAAAGCGAGTGATGTTCTCGGAAAGCATCAAAAACAGAGCAGAGGAGAGTGTGGAGGAGCAAAACGTAGAGGAGATCAGGTATGAAAGAGTGGAGGAGTTACAGAGAAAGCCTGAGGGATTATGCACCTAAAATCATGATTTTTGAATCTGTTTGAGTGTAAAACCTCACAAGCAAAAGAGAGATTAATCAATAGAAGATGCTAGAACAGGGGTTTGCTTGTGTATTCACGTCATCCTCTTATCACCGAAAGTGGCATAAACATCTATATTAGTCACGCAGAACCCATCTGGACCACTTTGAAGCTTATGTAAGAACCGCCCACTTATACACCATTTGACTGACATGTAAAGTGACCAGCAGAGTTTGTTCCCTTTTTGCTTTGATACATGAAGAATAAGACAACACAATGAAAATGTAGTGAAAGGACAGATATAATGGGTGGATTTAGGTTCATAAACATTTTTAGTTCACGGTTTAAATGTCTATTTAACGTACGTATCTCACTAAACCTCACAATATCTTGTGCTACAATATTAACAGATTTTCAGCAGTTTTAAAAGTTTGGGGTTGTAGGATTGAGGTGTTTTTGAAATAACTCTTTTATACTCATTAGTGGCGTTTATTTGATTCAAATAATTGTGAAATATTATTACAATTATAAATTGCCATTTTAAAATGTCGTTTATTCCTGTGATTTTACTCCAGTCTTCAGTGTCACATGATCCTTCAGAATTTATTCTAATATGCTGATTTGATGCTAAATAAACTTTTTTATTATTATCAATGTTTTAAAAATTTTTTCATCCTGAAAGTGGTTCCACCAAAACGAACGTCCTCTTTTAATATGCATGCTTTGAATAAATTGTGTGACTTTCAACAGCATTGTGGCTTGCGCTTCTCCATTTACGTGGGGTTTGAGATACCATTGCATTGACAAATATGTTCTCCGTTCGAAAAAATATGGAGGAATGTGTCGGAGGTGTTCTTCAGCATGCTGAACCTCTTAAATAGGTACTTGTCACAACAACTGGTATAATTAATTCAAACATGCCTTAAACACGTCTCAGGGACTGGTGATTTATCATAGCTCAGATGCAATGTGAGAAATGTGTTTAAACATAAACAGCATGAATTTACTACCAGTGCAAAGGCTTCTGAAATGGAAAAAAAGTATGAGCCACGTAGGAGGCCTCAGAGCTTCATCAGTTCCATATTCCGTCTCGACGGCAATAATATGTTCACAAAGATTAATGATAGCGAAAAATATAGATTCACTACTGAGTTCAGCCTCTGATAACTTGGATGGCTTAAACTCTACAGACTCCACAACATGTCCTGGAGAAGCCATTTAGTGCATAATGACTTGTGTTCAGAGCATATTCAGACGTCATGTTAATATATTTTTAACATCGCCATCATCAGTTTCTGAAAGAAGTAAAGAAAAAAATGCTAATGTTCTCAGAACTTGAGCAGTAAACACATCTACTGAAACTCTTTTATTGTGGAATTGAAAACGATCCTAACCATGCGTTACTTTTTGAGACTTTTGATTTTCAACAAGGATGCATTATATTTATCCAGCAAAGGCATTTATATTTAAGATAAATGTTGTTCTTTCTGTATATTAGTGGTTTCTAAAAAGATTATGTGAAAATTTATTTGCACAGAAAACAGGTATTTTAAATTGTATTTTCACGTTCTATTTTTGTTCAAATAAAATGTATATTTGACCGTTTTTCTGCAACGTTGGGCGTCATCACGAGATTTCTATCCACTTCTAACCCCAAAATTTGCAAATAGTATCTTTGTATATCATTATACGCATTTTTAGAGACGCATAAATCGGATATAACTCGGAAAACAAAGCAGAAAATGCAAGTATGTTCCAGGATATCTCATTTACTTGCTCCTGAGTATCTCAGACCAAACTCTTGAATATGTTTCAGAGATCCGGTGCCAAGAACTCTTGCGCACTTTGGCAAACCGAGTAACTAGTTCTTGCTTGGAAGAGCTCGATGTATCAGCCCGGGAACTTCAACGCGACTTTGTTTCTCTGGCAGGCTGAGGGCGTGTTGAGAAAGTTTACGCCACTTTATTTCACGGTATACATCAGGCTGTCTCGGTTCCCCTCCTAAAGGCGTTCACACCATGAGGCTGTGCGTTACTCTTAGCGAGGGGTTCCTAACAATGATATGCTGGCGAGTCAAGGTTGCTTGCGGGCCAGCTGGAACAAACTCATAAATCAGATCGGGTCGACTGGGGCTTCTCTGTTTGCCAACCATCTCCTCACTCTAAATATATGCCGACATCTTATGAGTCCGTAACTTACTGGGGTCACTCGCACCCTCTGGACTGCCAGCGCTGCAGACTAGGAAGGAATACATAGCTCATTCTAATGCTAATTCATATTTGCTTAAAGGAATCGTTTGCCCAAAAGCGAACATTTGCTGAGAATGTTTGTACCATCAGGCAATGAAAGATGTAGATGAGTTTGGGGAAAAAAATAGCTTTCCATCATTTTCTCGCCAATGGAAGCTGTGCAGTGAATGGGTGCCGTGAGAATGAGAGTCCAGACGTCAAAAGTCTCAAAACGTTACATGTTTGTAAGAAAAAATCCACCGAGGCATATTAACATCACTTCTGAAAACAATTTGACTTCATAATTCATAACAATGCTTACTCTGGTCAAAAGAAGTTCAAAAGACGTTTTGAGCTCAAATTTTAGGAAGCAACAGTAAAAAAAGTCTTAAAGTGCCCCTATTATGGCTAATGAAACGTACATATTTTGGTTTTGGGAGTCTCCAACAACAGGCAAATATTCATGCGAGTCAAAAAGACACTTTCATTCTTTTATAACGTGCATTTTATTTTTATCTTATCTGCTCAACAACTCCTAAACAATAAATTTTTCCAAACCCTTCCTTTGCGTGACACTAACTATGGTGGTCGATTCGATTGGTCTTTGATTTCATCTCATCATGCCTGTAATGGCTGGTAAAGCAGCGTTGTATGGGACAGTGCTGCTTTGTTCAGAAGCGTTACCAGGAAACTGCTATTTTTTAAAAGCGACACCTAGTGGCAAAGAATGAATTTGCATTTTCATTCAGACCAACGAGAAACAATCAACAAGTGGGCGGCCAATATGCTAATGTTTCATGTTGATGTAGACACGACACGCCTCGGGATTCGTTATTAAAAGCAACCTGTTTCAATGATTCAGAGTCGACTCTTTCTTTTCAGCGATAATTGTCATTTTCAAAAATCCAAGAGGGCACTTTAAAGAAAGATTTGTTTCTTATAAACATGCAACTTTTCATATCACAAGATATTAATTGATGGCGTGATGTGGATTATTATGGCATTTCCTCATTCTGGCGGCACCCATTCACTGCAGAGGATCCATTGCTGAAAGCGATGTAATGTTATATTTATCCAAAGCATCATCTTTTTTTTGGAGGCCGTCAAGCTTTAAATCTTATTTGTGCTTGTATTGTTTCCGATTTGATGCTACAAATTGGCATGGCTTGTCCTGTTTAATTTCATTTTCTTTTGATTGTTTTATGCTGCTGCATTGCTGCACGTTTTGCAAGCTTACATTCTGCAGAAAAAAAACACTTTTTTTAGATAGAAGCGCTATATAACAAATTCAAATTGAGTTATCAGTTAGCAATTTTAGACCCACTTTTAGTTTGCTCAACTCTGACAGGAAGAAGCAGGATAGAAAATCTGAATGTTACGTAAGCTTAGTAAGTGTGAGATATTCAGACAGCGATGAAGTCTGACAGAGCGGCTGCCAGTGAGATTGCTGCCACTACGCAGTGATTTCATGTTCTGATTCAGAACAGATTCAATAACACGCACAGAATTGCCATCGGGCGGTGTTTGCTAAGCCTCTTACTTGTTTAACATGCCACTCATGTCAATGGTGGATTTTGGTTGGGGCAGTCAAAGGTCACACAGTTCACGGCACTGAAAAGATAAGCTTTTGCCGCTCTAACAAACTAATTAACAGTGATCATGGCGTCCAAAATAAGGAAGTCGAAAAGAAAGGAGAGAAAAAAATAAAGAGCGTCGTTGACAATGTTTTTGTTGTTGTTCAATATATATTCAATATATATATATATATATATATATATATATATATATATATATATATATATATATATATATATATATTATATATTATATATTGTTGTTATTCAATATATATATATATATATATATATATATATATATATATATATATATATATATATATATATATATATATATATATTATTTCAGTTTTCAGTTTTCCTGCCATTTTCATTTTTAATTTTTATCTTTTTGATTTGATTTGATTTGATTTTTATTACACTGCAGGCAAAATCACAGCAGAGTCATTTTAGTTTGCGTTAGTCTGAGTAAACGCTCTAATTTCACTAGGAAGGAAGCTTTGGTTTTGGAAGTTACAGTATGAGTTACAGTATGTTTTCACAGTGTGTCAAAGTCTTTTATCTCAAAGATCAAAGATAATTCGATTCCTCCAGATCACGAGCCTTTTAAGCGTAACACAAACCATCAGCCGCTTGTTAGCGCATTGCAGTGAGGGGGTTTGGTTAATTTTTTTCTGAGTAAAGCAGAGATAGGGAGCGGGAGGATTACAGTGGCAGTAGGAGGTGACAGCTCACACCAGTGGGTCCGGATTCTCTTTGAGTTCTCCGTGAGAGCTTGAGATATTTCAAAAACCCGCCGAGGTCTTTAGATCCTCGGGAACAGCAGGATCTTCTGCTGCACACCCTGTGGGGATTGCAGGAGAGACGCATGGCGTCTCCACGAGACAGACTGTTGAGAGACTTGACTCCTCCAGCACACTGAAACCAATTTGTGCTTCAGGTACATCATGATGTTAGCAGGTGCTAAGCTAATAATGTCATACTGAAACACAAAGGACACACACAGACACAAGTTAAAATGGTGCATTTATGCTCCAGAATGCATGTTTTAGCTATTTTTATTTCAAATAAATTTGTCATATTAAACAAAAGTTCTTGTAGCGATAAGTAACTTTGCAACTGCGTGTCAACTAATTCCCTAACATTCACATTTTTGGGGTCAGTGCAATCAATCAATTAATGTATTATTTATTTATTAATGAAAGAACATGTACTTTAATTCAGGGTTATTATAAAAACGTACTTGCTTCAATGTAATCAATGAAAAAAGAAACTGTAATAAAATGCAATGTAACCAAAAATACCACATACAGTATAATAATAATAATTAAAAAAACAACATAAACACAAAGTAAATTCAAAATGAAAATAAAAACGCATTTCTATTACTGTTTATATTCAGTATATGTAGGATGCATGCATTAAATAAATCAAAAAGTGATCATTTATTTTATATATAAAATTCTATTTTGCAGATGAATGTTGATCGTTTAAACCTTTCATTAAGTGAAGAATCCTGAAGTATGACAGTTTTCACCAAAATATATTAGGAAGGATCGTGTGACACTGAAGTCTTGAGTAGTGATGTTTTTTTTTTGCATCTCAGGAATAAATTGTATTTTAGCAAATATTCAAATACAAAACATCCATTTTAAATTACAATCAATGTTCACAATGTTAAAAACAATGTCTAAAATAAATGCAGCCTTGGCAGCTCGGCTCCAAACTCTTAAAGGCTGGTATATTTTCATTCTACGGTTTTGCAGTGTGTCTTTGTTAGCGGGTGTGTAAATGTTCTCGCTGGCTTCACTTAGCGACAGCCCAGAATGACGCGTTTCTCGTCCTCCTCTACATCTTCTTGCGCCGGAGGCGGATGTCCAGTTTGGAGGTGGGCGTCGGCCACCATTAGTGAGACTGACACTGCAGGGAGCGAGCAGGTCACCTTCTTTAATTCCCTGGACTGTAAATTAGGATCAGCGGCGTCGGGTCCAGGCGCTGACACGATAATACATCTCATGGTTAATTTGGCGCAAGCAAAGATTTGTACTCTTAAATGCACACAAAGAGTAGTGGTCTGTCTCTGCTGCCCCTCTGGCACCTTCTCCTAATGAGTCTCTGTACATTTGACCGGCTCCGTTAGCACCTTCTGGCTGCCAGCTCCTGTCTGTCTCTCTCGGTTAGTGAAAGCGGTGTGTGTTTGAACAGAAGCACCTCGCGGCCGGGTCGGGAGCAGCACAATGAGCATGAGCACCTCTCATTTTTGAAACTTTTAGGAAAACTGCGTGTCCAAAGTCACAACGGAAGAAGAGTTATAAAAATGATTCTTGTCACTATTATTTACAAGAGGAGCGGCAATTTCATTTTAAATGAAATATTTTTGTCATGGCGACAATGAAAACAACTTTGAGCATGCTCCGGAGCCTGTACTGATCGAAAAAGAAAAGTCGATGAATTGACTTGATGTAACATTTCTGAAAAAAGCCAGGAATGTTAGTCTCTGAAGTAACATATCATTTATTTAAGCCAAAATGAAGTTAATTCTGTAAAATATATACGATGAACTATGCAAAAAGCTATTATACTTTAACATAGATGTTTACGCGTTTGAATATATGTCTTTTGAGACATTAAACATTTATTTGCATGAGTTGAATCCATCCTTGCTCAAAATAATTGCTTTAATTTTGAAAAAAATCATGCTTATCCCAAACGTAGCAAAAATAAGACCACGTGACCACATTCTAGCAATATTTGCTATATATTGCATGCTATTTGTAATGCGATTTTGTAAGAAAGCAGCTGCTGAGCCTTCTCTGTAATATGCAAATCAACAGCATTATCATTCTCTTCCCAGCGCTCCCCTTCTTTCCTCTACTAGTTATTCTTCAATAATAGTACTTTACGCTCATCAGCTTGATTAGTTGAACTGCTCTGCTTAGTTATTTTACATATGGTTTGATAGCGACAGCGCTCAGTTACAAACTCTAAGCCAGCCATTGTTAATGAACACCCCTCGGCATGTATAAACAGGCTGTAATCTGCTTAAGTTGAAATTAAAACAGGTGGAAGCCGCGCTCTATCTCACACAAAGACACCCAAGCGCACACCTGACAGATAACGCATAAACCTATTCATTTACGCTCCAAACTTATTTGCAAGTCGCGTTAATTACGCTTGTTTGCGAGCCCGAATTGCCTACATGATTACACATGTTTCTCAAAGCAGCAAGGCTGTCGGTGAGTTAATACTTATTTCCAGCGGCGCATTCGTCTGGACTTGCTGGTCAGTGTGCTAATGGAAGCGACTTTGCTTGACTTTGACCTTTAGCGGGTGAGGAATGCTTTTGTTTCGTTCGTTTATTCAGTTCAACTCTGATAGGTGCACTAACCGTCCTTCAAATAAACCGGCTCCAGGTGCATTCACGAAATTTTGCCATGCATTTTCCTTATATTGTGAGTCTTGTTATAATTCTAATTAAGATGCAAATGAGCAGCTGGGTGAGACAGAGAAGGAAGCCGATACCTGGCTGGGCTGGTGGAGAAAACACACCCTCTCTTCATCTATTTTGTCACGAATCCTACGGGGCAGTTTGAGCCCGGCAGCTAATCAGAGGCAAACAAGGAGGAAAAAACAACCCGGCTCACCAAAATTGGCTAATTTTTCAGTTCCTCGAGTGGCAGCATGTGTTTGGCAATTACAAGATCCCATAAATATCCCAAGATCCACGAAACAGGGCAGGAGAACCAGGAAACAATTATGATTAGCGATTTAATTACAGTCTAAACTCCATCAAAGCAATTTTAGGCTATGATTGCTCGGGAACCGACTTGAAGAGGAGCTACTGTATCCCCATTACGTTCCGTTCTGAACTCAATCTCCGCACAATCTCGTGATGAGGACCAATCATAAGGCTTAGCGTCACGCTAATTAGAAACAATTCTGCTCGTTATCTTACAGCCATGCGCTTCGGACGTTCGGAGGGCGTGGGGCGTAGCGCTCGCCCTCAGAAGAATTGGGCGATTGAATATCGGCATGCCCAAAATAAAGCGGCGTGCTAATGTTGCAGCTCGTAAAAAGCTCCATAAAAAGCGCCTCTTTGTGTTTGCCGTCAAACTCAAGCTCTGTTGTGATCTTCACTTTATTTCAGCTCAAGGTGCGTGGGCGCAGCGGACTTTAAATGGAAAGGCATCTGTTGCAATAATACCTAGCAGACACTGAGCAGTCCGTGGCAGAGCCGTCTGAGTCAGTGAAATATAAGCATGTGATCAACAAAATGAGGAAATAAAGCATCTGCGCATAAGCTTTTAGAAATATGATATTTGTATTCAAGCGTGATTTTACGTTTTTACTTTATTTTTGGCCGAAGTTAACGTAACTCACTCCTAAAAGGATCGCTAAAACTTGTTTGTATCATGAATTTAATTTCATTTAAAATAATTTAAAGGGAATTGCATCTTATCTCACAACCTCTTATCTCTGAGCAGAATCAAATCTCTTAATTCTGAGAAGAAAGAAAAAAAAAAGCGAATAACGTGAGATTTGTATTTCTGAAATCACTGAGACAAAATATAAAAAAAATGTGCATTATATAATATATAATTCCAAACATTTAAAGATTAAAGATATCATTTAATTTCAATTTAAGATTAAATATTTATTTAGAAACTGAAAGCATGTTCAATGAACTGCAATGTATGACCTGCAATAAATAAATGAAATAATAAAATAAATAATTAAATACATTTGTTTGATGAATGCAAAATGGGAGGAAGATTGATTCTATAATGTGCAATTATGATATCTGTAATGTAATCTGCTCTAGGCATCACATCGTTTGTGTGTAAAAGTGTATTGGGCGAAGATTCAAGCATCGTCGAAGCGAAAAACATCGAGCACGAGCGTTACATTTATGAACTTTTACTTTCTCGTTAATTTAATGATTTCTCTATAAAGTGACTTTCTTCAAAGGTTTCTCTTTAAGTAGTGCCATAAATGGTTTGTGACACATGATGAATAAATTGTCGCTCTTACTTATATTTACGTTTAGGCAACTTCTTTAATAATGGATGATGGAGTTGAGAAGATCTGCCAGTCCATCAGTTAACGTCTTCATTTGCTAATTTTGAACTTAAACCTCAAAGAAGACTGAAAGAGAGAGAGAGAGAGAGAGAGAGAGAGAGAGAGAGAGAGAGAGAGGCAGAGAGAGAGAGAGAGAGAGAAGAGAGAGAGAGAGAGACAGAGAGAGAGAGAGAGAGAGAGAGACAGAGAGAGAGAGAGAGACAGAGAGAGAGAGAGAGAGAGAGAGAGAGAGAGAGAGAGAGAGAGAGAGAGAGAGAGAGAGAGACAGAGAGAGAGAGAGAGAGAGAGAGACAGAGAGAGAGAGAGAGAGAGAGAGAGACAGAGAGAGACAGAGAGAGAGAGAGCAGAGAGAGAGAGAGAGAGAGAGAGAGAGAGAGAGACAGAGAGAGAGAGAGAGAGAGAGAGAGAGAGAGAGAGAGAGAGAGAGAGAGAGAGAGACAGAGAGAGAGACAGAGAGAGAGAGAGAGAGAGAGAGACAGAGACAGAGAGAGAGAGAGAGAGAGAGAGAGAGAGACAGAGAGAGAGAGAGACAGAGAGAGAGAGAGAGAGAGAGAGAGAGCTGAAACTAAATGTTTGTTCTCAGTATCTTATGCTTGTAGCCCATATCTGAACTCAGCCGCACTTGCATCATCAGACGCTCCTCAATACATGTTTTTTTTTTCTTACATTCCAATGTTTTGAGCATGCTTTAAAAGCCAACGTATTGACTTTATTTTGTACTCAGTATTTCTTTTCATTCGATAAGCTTCTATAGATATTTTATTTTACTATTGGTTTTTCTATTAGCGGATCGCCAAGAAAACTATACACTTGTGTTTACAGAGGAGCTGTCCAAGGTCCTGAAAGTTTTCTCAATAGACAAGAAAACATTACAAACCTATAGATAATCAATAGCTAATTTCCTTTTACTTTTGTCAATGGCATTATAGGAATGTTCTGAGTTTTATATGAGTTTAACTAATAGCTATGTGTAATGACAAATTACTTTATGCCCTTCGTCTCCGATCTTTTGCTCTTGTATATTTGAGACCCAGGTTTGTGCACATGAACAGATCACCCGAGCCCCAGTGTGCCAATACACTTATGATAAAGCTTGTTTGGGTCAGTGAGTATAAATGCGGCTCAACAAAGACAACGGAAGAGCCGGGACTGCATCGACAATGAATGGAAATCAATCACAGTTGACTTCACAATAGAGAACATCTTAACCAGGGCGTTCTCATCAGTAACTTATTCAGAACAGAGTTCAGCCACAAGTAAAGCAGTGGTCAGGAAAGATGTGTGTTGAGAGCGAAGAAGCGAATGCAGAAGTGGGGAGAAAGAATTTGATATACAAATTATTCTAAGCAAACATCTCAAGGCCACATACAATCTTTTGGAAAATAAGCTTTAACCTTGACAGAGCAGAAAGACAAATGGAAATGTGTATATGGACGATTTAACCTTGCCATACTATAAGTACTCACCGCAGTCACACACGCTGTTCAATCTTTTATTGCATCATGTAGGCCATTTAAAAGACCGCCTGCTTCATCTACTCAGAATGCCCTTTCTCTCAGAAGTGGCGGCGTGGTGAGGCGGTCGAATGGAAACATGGACAATTACAGCTGCTCCGGACATGTGTGTCATGCGACATGAAGCGTGCGAGGAGTCGCGTAAACAGCATAAAAGGTCAGTCTCACGAAAGTGCCCACAGGTCACCACGGCATCATCGAAAACTAAATACAAATCGCGTTTTACCAGAAAAATTAAGCCTGCTTTAAGTATGATTGAGATTTTGCAGTTTTCCTTCGCGCATTAAACACATTTTACCGCGAACTTCTCATTTTGCATGTCTGATTAATATATAACAAAAATGGAAATAATAATAATAACAACATAAAATCGTAGCGATATATAGTACATTTTGATTCATGCTGGTTTTGTACATATTATATTTTATTATTATTATTATTATTATTACGAGCGTTTACCTTTTCCATGTGTCATAGAAATGGTAATAAAAATAAATCAATTAATAATAATACTGTTGATTATGTTCGATGTATTATTTAATGTAATATTAAACATTTATTATTGCAAATTTGAGACAATGCAGTAAAAATATAACAAAATATAACATTAATAATAATAATCATTTAGAATTTTACAGTAAGGATTTTTGTTTTGTTTTTGGGGTTAAATGTGACCTGGACATGTCTGAGATTGACGGATGCATATGTTTGAGATTCAGGATGCATATGTTTGTATGTGCAGCTTAAAGAGGTTATTTCCTCTTGTAAATGATGTGGATGCATTGATCTGTGAGCTCAGAGCCGTAGATGCATATGTAATGTGTGTATGTTTTCCCGTGTCTGTGTTTTCTCATGGCCTCAGGAGCCCAGCCCTGAAAGCGATTAGAGAGGTTCAGAGCCTCTCTGTGAGACCTGCCAGGAGTCAGTTTTATCAACAAGGCCAGAGATGGCAGACAAATCCCCTCTCGTGGCTCAGGGATTAAGGCCGTCCTGTCACCCAGCTGCCCTTCTGGCCACAGAGCTCGCTGACTCACACCCCAGAGAGGTAATTGCCCTGTCTTTCTGTCAGCGGAGGCGGATGTGGAATAGCACCATGCTGTAAGGGACAGTGTAAACACATCACACACGCCGGAGAGGACGTCCACAAAACAGCACAGCTCAAGCGTGACAAGCAGGATTTAAACACACACTCTTAACCTTTAAAGAGACATAAAACTAATTATATCTCTATAAATGTCTTCTCAAAGCAGGCTCCTGGTCAAATAGGTTTTGGAAACACTTTATAGTAGCGTCGCATTACGTAACATTACCTAACAGTGCAATGCATTACATTACAGTACTTATCGGAGATGTCAGATTGCGTGAAATGTGTTAGAAATTATAGACAGTTGTACCCAGAACAGATGTGACACCTGAAATTGCTAACAATTATATACCAAATATAAGGAAAAATGCCACAAAGTGTTTTGTCTTTTATTTATATCATAGCTGAGCAATATAAAATAATCAAGAATGCAGTTTTTTCCCCATGAGTGCATAATTATCTTTTTTTTTCTGCCCAAATCATTTGCTTCTTGATTATTAAGATTGATTCATTGAGATATTATGTATATAGTTAGATAAGATACCTATTCCCAAATGCTTGACTACTTTAGTATTAGTCTTTGTTCTGTTTAGTTAATAAAAATAATGTTAATGGCTAGCTTGGTTCGATTAAAAATTATTAACTAGAACTTTTGATTTCCAAAAATGTAGACTGAAAAAAAAACATTTCCTCAGAAATTGCTAATAGATTTCATCATCAGTTACAAAACAAGGCAAGTAACACTTTGAATTATATATATATATATATATATATATATATATATATATATATATATATATATATATATATTTTATACACCATTAGTAAAATTAACATAGAAATATTTTGTATTAATATTTCCCCAAAATATAATAGCCATTTTGTTTGATCTGCTGATATTAGATCTTTTACTGGAACCTGCTTCAGGAGAAAAAATGAGTCAAAATGAAATAATTTCCTCAGAAAGATGGTGATTGAGATGGGTGTTGACATGTACCAGTTGTCACACAGTATATATTACCATAAGATTTTACAATATTGTAAAACTATAAAACTTTAAATGTGTCACTTCTAGGTGACAGCTGCTACAATCTCCCTTCTGGATTTTATTAGTTTTAGTGGATGTCTGACAAAAAAAGCGGGTACATAATTTTAAAACCTTATGAAACATAAATGTAGCACTGAAAAACAAGTGTATTTTGATATGAAATATTATTAAGTGTTATAAATTCTAAAAACATGTGAATGATTAAACCCTTTCTCTGTAGACACACTGTTTTAGATATAAGTGAGAGTCATAGATTTGAGTATAATAAGAAATTAAAATTAAATAGAATCATCTCAATACATTTATATTATTAAACCCTCATAGCACCATCAAAAGAATTTACCATGTTTTATGTTGCACATCTAATAATAATAATATATAGCAAAATTTAGTAGCTCTTTTGGAAAAGAATGCATTAACATAGCTGGGGACAGAAAAAAGAAAGCCTCTTTCAAAAAGAAAGAAAACATTTCCAAGAAATGAAAGTAAGACTCAAAGTATTATATTTTACTGACTGGTTGTTTATGTAAAACATGTAATTTGCAGATGCACATTACCAGACAATAATCTCTTCATTGGGATTCAAAGAGTGCATATATATCCTTTTTAGATGTCTTAATGCTTCAACATAATACTGAGATTCCAGTTGTAAATAATTTAATGTTTATTTATTAGACCATTTTATTTGTACCTGTCGTATTTCTACATTCACAGTCTAGTTATGGAATTAATCACCAATTTTTCCTACAAACTCTTATTCACCAAAAACTATAACAGCCTTATAATAAATATCTTTACCAAGAAAATTGGATGTTAGAATTTTAAATAGGCGTAGATATTAAATGTCAATCCAAAACATATCATAAAGTTATTTTTTTATAGACTCTTCCTCTGGAGTTACAAAAGATGCACGTGAATCTCTCACTGAGGTAAATCAAATGAATAAATTTATATTTACTTGGTATCTAAACTTCAAATACAAAAGTAGCTAGTCTCAGTGGCTCAATCACAATGACTAAAAAACTAAAAATATAATAAAGTTTTGTTATATATAAATGAATACATATTGGTTAGAAGTGATATTAACATTCTGATTCAAATC
The DNA here is from genome assembly GCF_018831695.1 of Puntigrus tetrazona. NCBI lineage: Eukaryota > Metazoa > Chordata > Actinopteri > Cypriniformes > Cyprinidae > Puntigrus > Puntigrus tetrazona. The sequence continues at coordinate 19,004,697 of NC_056716.1, forward strand.
AGTTCCTGACAACAAAGTATTACTAGTATTTTTGAGTTAAACATTAAAAGAAGTGTTTAAAAAAGTGCTGTTGTTTTTGTGTTGACGTTTTTAGACAAGATGTGAAAGTAAGACTTTTGAATTACGACAAGCGTCCAGAAACCAAAAGGCAAAGGCTGGTGTTTTTAATGTTTTAAGTCACTCAAAAAGGATCTTCATGGGTGGTGCTTTTAGGTGCGTCCAGTGCTGTTGAGCAGCTGTCGGTAGAGACTGTCCGCCATTTACACCAAATCATATCAGCAGAACAAACAGATCCATACTAACTTTACTATTCAGCAAAATCATGTCTTTGGTGACGAGGTGATATTTGAAGTCAGCTGATCCCTCAGTACTCAGCTAAGGAAGCGGCATGTATTAAAGGGCTATTTGTGTTGTTGAGGGAACCATGGCGTGTCTCTGTGAACTGTTGGCCTTCTCTTTTGGGTAACCCAGCGAAACACTTAGCTGGGAGATTGGCCGTTTGCGGTTAATGGAAGGGACAATTCTGTGATAATATTTGTACCATATGTGGAAGCGATTTGTGGTGACATGCTTGATTTGTGCAGGCAACATGTTGATGAGAGGTGTTGCTAGGGTTTCTTCAGTTCGTCTTTCATCAGCGTTCCCTGTTAGAAAACATCTTAGCGGGGCAGGCGTATGTTTTTGGTGTGTTTGGCGTTCACTCCAGGCTTAACCACCAAGACTTTCTTAGTAAAAAACTTCCAGCCTCTGTTTAGCTGTAATTAATTGCAATCAAACACTGCATTTTCTATCCAGCTGCCTGAGCCTGCTCCTGCTAGCGATATAGTTTGTCTGGTGTACCTGCTTGCTTGCTTGTTTATTAGATTTTATTTTAGTTTAAGAAACAGGCTTCCGCCCATTCCATAGATTCCATACTTCCATAGAATTTAATAGGTTAGAGAAGTCATTCATCCAGCCTTCGACAACTAAAGTACTAAACAGTAACATGTGACTGATTTCTCTTATGAATGTTTCATTGAGATGTTGGTTTATGTGTTGTGCGTTTGTGTTAGTGTCTTTGGGCCCAAGACAAATTTCCCTCTGGAGACAATAAAGTATGTATACCTTACTTTACATATGCTCCAAATGAATAAATAAATAATGTCATAGTTTTTAGATTTTGCTAATACCAAAGGTGCATTGAAAGATCATCAGAACTAATACACTGATTTATCTTTAATACAATGTTGCTAAAAATAACTTTATATTTATGCATTTGGTGTAACGCAATGTGTTTAAAAGCATTATTTTCTGCATACTATGCGTTATTGTTTTTCCTAGGCTTGGTCGAGTTGTACAAATCCCACCGTTTTAAAAGCGAGGTTAGCGCTGATCGGTAACTATCTAGTGCTTTTGTGATTTGCCAAATACTTCAGCGTTTGATGGAAATGTTATGTCCCTTACCATAACGTGATGGCGTGTCCCAGCGTGATGACACAAAAACAATAATAAAGCCATTATAAATGAGCATAATTACTGATTAATGACTTTTTCGCATCTTGTTAGCGTCTTACTTAAAAGGTTGTGAATCAGAAGCTGGAGACTGTTCTTGCAGAGTTAGAATTACTTCACTTTGTAGTCTCTGTACACACATCAGCATAGGATGATCTCCAGGTTATGAATCAGTCCTCCGTAAATGTGTTACTACAAGCTCTAAAATTTGGGCTGAACTGTTCTGGAACAGTGTTGTAAATAAAAGTCGTGGGGTGTATGTGTACGCAACATGTATCCGATTTCACGACACTCTTTTGTGTCACTCTTTAGGCTTCATGAGAAACAGTATTTCACACAGTAGCAGCCTCTTCAAGAACATTCACGTGCGACAACACTTCAGTGAGAATAATAATAGTTCCACCTTCTTTCTTTAGCGTAAATATTTGGCAGGTGTTATGAAAATAAGCCCACTCTGTGATGTAGAAAAGTGGGGGCGTGTTTAAGCGTCGTTTTTAGGGAATGTGGGCATGTCATGCTTTTATAAAAGAATATCTCTTTTGAATCTTTTAATCTTGAATCTCTTTTGAATCTTGAATCTTTTGAACTTTTGAATCTTTGTGACGTTAGGGATCTCATCTATACACTAACAACCTTGTAACACTCCAAAGAAAGAAAACTTGAAGTTGCATCATATTTAAAGCTAAATGTTTCATGTTGGTTAATACAAGTACAGATGTTATTGCTCCAGTCTGTTATTAAGAAAATGTTTTGATTTTTAATAATATAAGCTGGAGAAAAAAAGACAAATTCACTCAGAAATGACGCATTAAATGCACGCATTAAATTGATACAATACATTAAATGTGAAAGTCGATTTGTATGATAAAAATAGAATAAGTAAGCTGAAATTAGCAGAAATATAGGACCATTTGTGAATATATCTAAGAATTTCTTTAAAGAGAATAAATCTCAATAAAAATAATACCAAATAAAACCAAATAAAATATTTACTCATGTATAAGCAGATGAATAGATAAAATATAAAAAAAGAAAGATTTTATTTCAATAATTGCAACCTTCACATATCAAAATACATTGTTGTGTGAATTTAATGTCTTATATTAGTATAATATGATGTTTGAAGAATCACGTGACACTGAACTTTTTTGTAATCTTATTTTTACATCACAGGAATGAATTACACTAAAACGTATTTAAATAAAAATCTATTATTATAATTATAGCAATAATTTGATCATATAAATGCATAATATATAAAAGTTCACTTCAACTTTAAAAATATCACCAATATTTTACCTAAAAACTTAAAAAAGAAAGCAGTGGTAAAATAGCCTCATGCACCTTTCCAGATTCTTGCTCTCAAATTAGACAAGCCGATGCTAAAATGAAGGGCCGAGAGCCGAACAATACCTCTCGCTGTTTACTGCCCATTGGAACACACCTCTATTAGGGTAGAAAGCTGGTTATCTGAGGTGACTTAGGTATTAGTTGGCTCCTGGTAATCACACTGAACAGCTGGAGTGTGCTGATGTAGAAGGAGATTAGTCGCCAGTACCACGTGCGCCCTACGGCCCATTGTGCAGGTTGCTGGTATTTAATAAAGTCTTCATAAGTGACCTATCTGTCTCTCCTGACATCAGCAGCAGGAGCCACTGTGTTTAGTAACCAGGGTGTGTGTGTGTGTGTGTGTGTGTGTGTGTAGAATATAATCTAGATAACAAACTTTTCCTAGCCCCTTCCTTTAAAGTGGGCAGCTTTTTTTTTGCATTATAAAATATTTTAGGTAATAATTTTAAAATGTTAACACTCTGTATAATCATAATTTCAATCGTTTATAGACATACTGTAGTAATGAAGTATTGTGTATGTGTGTAGAAATTAATACTTTTATTCAGAAAGCATGCATTAAACAAAAGTGACTGATAATCACTGGTAGTGTGATGTGACAAAAGAATAAAATAGTAATATGTTTGCAGATATTTAAGTTTATTTTGGGTGTCGATATTCTTGGGAGGCATATATATTTACTTGGTATAAGTAACAAAACCATCTCGATGTATTTTTACACACTCCTCTCTTGAGAACTCTGTCAAAACAAGGTTGATTTTAGCCTGTCTAATTAATAATTAAAGGCCTCTCTTCTGATTGGCTTCCTTGGCCTTGCGATCAAGATCAATCCAAAGTTAACAGTATGACCTGAATTTTCACCTGTCCAGCAGCCTTTTAAATCTCCGTTTGCAATATTTTAAAAGTGTTTCCACAGTTTTTACATTCATTATACAGTCAATGCTTGGGTTATTTTGTAGTCCTCCTCGCGCGCATTGCGCTAGGACAGGAGAAAGATATTTTAACATTTTAAAATCACCCGATTCAGCTCTAAATCTGTCTTCGCTGTCATATTAGTATCTTATTATATAATTCTATTAGTTTTTAGTTCTGCTGACTCATTATCAAACATATGCATTTTTAGAATCCGCTTCACCTTTCCCACCTTTCCTTCCTCCAATTCTCACTCGCTCAACGTGCATGCGTTTCTACTATATGAGCCACATTGTGAGTATTTCACACAGAAATGAATATTTACTGAAAATATATTACTCATCACTATATAAACCCATCTGTGTTACAAACTGAGCTTGTTTGAAGCATACTAAATCTCACTGGCTGTTAACTTATGGACTAAGATTATGTGGATTAATTACTGTGGTATTTTTATGAGCTGTTTAGACTCATTCGATGGTGCCCATTCACATCCATCATTGAGCTGTTATACAATGTGAAGCTAAGTTATGCAATGCTAAATTTCTCCAAATCTGTTCTGATGATGAGACAGCCTCATCCACGTCTTGGAGAAAGCCTGAGGATTGCATTACAGCTCAGCTACTCCTTTCATGTAAATAACGATAATAGCTAAAATGGGCAAAAAAAAAAAAAACTGAATACGCTTCGCTTAAAACGACAAAGCACCGGTGTGCGAATGAGAATAAGACTTTAAACGCGGCAAAAGAAATGTGAAGAAGAAACGCTAACTGTACAGGAAGGTGGCAGTTTTACTAAAATAAATGACACTTGATTTGATCATTTATATCTAATGCACCCGGCATTCAGGGGATTTTTAGTGTGCACGGCGTTGCTGATTCGCTGGAACTTTCGCAGAAAGGACCTGCGTCGCCGCAGGACCTGCACCTAGAAAGCAGAAATGAAGCAGAAATGGATCAGCCTGGGTCAGCATCTCTTCAAAACTATCTCATACGGTCTTACTGTAAATAGAGGAATAATACTGAAATGCATTGATGGGAAATTTCATTCTTCTCTCCTCTGGTGAGTTTCAATTTGAAAGGCAACAAACCAGCTTGCATGGTGCTACAAATTGAGTTCAAATGACAGCCTTGAACTTTATTTTATAAGACAAATTTAAAAGTAATAATGAGAGCTATCCCAGCATTTCTGTTTTCCACTGTGTCGAAAATACAAACAACCCGATTCTGATTTACAAAATACTTAAATAAGTAGATGTTTCCTGAACTTTCTTCAGTAATTCTGAGTCTTCATCAGATTTTAAAGTTTGTGAAAGAAGCCTTTTCACACTCTCTAAGGCTGAGTTTATTTGATGCGAGTAAAAGCAAAAATGCAATCGATTCAGTTTTATAATTTAGTTAATATATTTTATTATGATGAAAAAGCTACCATTTGAGCATCACTACTCCAGTTTTATCAATGTCACATGATCCTTCGAAATCGTTCTATTATGCTGATTTGCAGAAATTGCTTTATTATCAGTGTCGAAAACAGTTGTACTGCTTCGTAATTTTTCATCAAATGTATTTGTTGATGGATGAAGAAGATGAAAGAACAGCAGCATAAATGTTTTTGCCGATCACCTGATCAATTTTATGCATCCTTGCAGCAAGAAAGTAATTTATTTAAAAAAATTGGCGCATTTCCCAGTCATTTTCATTCCGCAGCAGTTTGTCGGCATCGGGGATATCATAGCTTTCCCGTTGCAGGCTAAAGTTTCAGGAATGACATTTTCCTGAACTTCTTTTAGCTCAGTTCTTGATTTATTACAAAGAAGCACTCCGAAAAGTAAAAGCTGGAAAGACAAAAAAGTATAACAACAATAATGCGAATTGCTCCCTAAGTTTTAAAAAGCTAATTTACTCAAAACTGACTATTGTATACACAATATTTCCCTCCTTCAATATTTCCAAACTCTCCATATAAGTTTGGATGCTTTGACCAGTTTTATTAGTTTTATTGTGCAGAAACTGCTGTAACTGCTGATCCTAGAGTCTAATATTTCTCTGAGCCCTCAGTATGTATCCAGAAAATACTCTGCGAGAGGTATCACGATGGCGGATATGTAGAAAGAGAGTTTGCTCTATCGCGTCTGTTGATTACTCGAGCAGAAGTGCCGTGCTTGTTGACTCATAAGTGAAATGTAACGTTTCTGGCCCGAAGCATTAATTGCACTCACCTGTTTGCAGCACCGATTTCACGCATTAAAGTGCTTAGCCCACGGAAGCCGCCGGTAGCGTTCCCCTGAGATCTTTGCACCCCCGGCAGTATGGATTCTGCTTTTCTGATCAAACTCTGGCTTGAGGCTGACAAACGAGAGATAGATTAGGGATTTTACCCTGCGATATGGGAGAGACATGGAAGTATCACGGAGCTGCTCCTCTAGAGTCTCGTAGTAGAAAAAAATGTATTCCCAAGCAAATACTCGAACAAATATAAGAACTTTTTTGGGATGCTCTTTCTCTTTAAGCCACCAGATGAAAGTGTTTCTTGCGGTTCTTTAGGAGCTTGTTGTTGTTTAATATCACGTGCACCATGGATAATTCACACCTCGGGTTACCACACAGCCACCGTCACTCAAAGTGTCATGAGAGCCTCCCGTTCCAGCAGAAGGGCCTGTTCTCCTCAATGCACTGAAAGAGATCCAGATAAAATAAGTGTGGAAAGCTTCAGAGAGAGGTCAAGAACAATAGTGGACTGATTACTCTGTTTCCAATGAACTGAAAGTGAGAACAGATTCCAAGTTTAATAAGTAATTGTAGCTGTTACGTGTTCTAAGCCAGTATCATTTTCAGTTTTACTAAGAAGACATAATTATTTAATTGTTTATTATTTAAAGTGGTAACATTTTTTTCTTGCTGTTGTGAGAAATTGTTTAAATGTTCTATTATAGCTACACTATAGTATTATTCCAAAATTACTTGTATTATTATTATTTAAAAATATTAATAATGACAATTATTATTATTATTATTATTATTATTATTATTATATTGCAGTAATATTAGTACTGTGAACTGATTAATTATGATTAATTGCATCCAATCACATGCATGAATATATAAATATATATATATATATATATATATTATCGAATATATTCTTACTGAAATATCAAGTATAATAACATCAAAGTAATAGAGAAAGTGGTATAACTTAAGTTAGATATTAAATTTAACACATTTTAAGGTGTTGTGAGCTACAATTTTTCTAGTTCTAGTTTTTATTTTATTTCGGTTTTCATTTTAGTTTCAGTTTCCCAGTAGTTTTACACGATTTTTATGTGCTGCATTTATAATGCGTTTTTAAGATTTCCATTTTGGTAATTTTCTGAATATAGCTTCAATGCATGAGACTAGCATTACCTAAAAATATTCTGATTGCAGGATATTCAGGCAGACAAGCAATTTGCGACGTTTTGTGAAAATACTTGCCTGATTAATAATAACAGTAGCTGTGCTGTCGCTACCCACTCATGTGCCTTTTACAGTGCATTAAAGCATTCGGTAGAACAAACCCAGTGTGCATATTTTTATAAGTTTAGGAATTTGTTTCCCAGTGCCTTGTATCTAGGCTTTATGCTAATCCTCCAATTGATTACTGTAATTTGCATCAGGCTGTGTTTTGATGGGCTTATCCGTGTCGATTATTTGCCTCCGCTGTGTTCAATCCGCGGCCTCTCTCTGTCTGATGCAGGTTCCTGCTGTACCGCGTGGCCGATATGATCTTCATTAACTTTTAATTGGCACTCCCGCCCGGCGTCTGGAAGTCAGCAGGCGTCCAGCAGCGTCCGACGATCCGTCGGACCGGGACCACCTCCACCTCACCACTACCGGCCCTTCTCGGATTTCTTTCTAATTCACACCAAAGCGGAGGCAATTAGCATAAAGCCTGGGTTTGGGTGAAGAATGTAATGATATGAAGCTCGCCGAGAGAGAGTTGAATATTCTTAATCAGAAACGCCCCATCGCATCTGGCCTTTCGTCTGGGAGGCGTTAGACGAGAAAAAGCCCGCTGTAATTGGATGCTTACGCATTTGTTTTGAGAGAGAAAAGGCGCTCCCGGATCATTTATCGGCATTACTTTTGGTTATAATTGAGCCAGGAAAGGGATTAATGAAGTTTCCATATTGAGGAAAAACAGAGCAAAGCACAAATGGAAGATTAAACTACTTGAAGAGGAAAAAAAAACTGTGAAAGTGTTTATAAAGATTCAAGATTTGTTTGCGTCTGACTTTGCACACAGAGAGATAATTAAGAATGGCGTGTGATGCAAAGGTGTTCCATCAGTATTAACTCAGCGGATGATAGAGGAACATTTATAGAACAAATGAGCCGGTATTAATCTATAAAGAAAATACGCCCATGTGGCGCTTTCGTCAAGAACTCAAAACCAGTCGGTGCACTTTTGCACGAGCAGTAATCTCTGAAATAGTTTCAAAGTACTAACAACAAACAGGCAAATAATCCAAATATTTCCTTCATGTTTCATTCATATTCTTTCATTTACCAGCGCCTTATAACCCATGAATAATCCATCTTTGAAAGGAACTACTTTATACAAAATAAATTCAAATAAAAATCAAATTTGAGTAGGGACAAATGAATAAATAAATGAAATTGTTGTACTGGATACATTTATTGATTTATTTTCAGTTTAAAACTATATATTTATCAATCAATCAAATTTTGTACAGACTTTAATGTTTTTTTAACAATACTGTCAGTTTATTTTGACTATAAAGTATTTAGATTAAAATTAAAGGATATTTAAGGAATGAGGATATTTAAAATATGAATAAATATATAAATAATTGCATTTGTTCTACTAGCATTCATGTTATTTGTATTTAAATGAACGAATAACTTAAATATAAAAATATCTAAAAATATATATTAGCCCCATGTATATATTTTTCACAAATAATTAGTTGTATCAACAGTTTATTAAAAATATAATTTAAGATCATGAAACATTTACATTTATTATAACTACTTTACTATACATATA
>NC_056716.1:19013598-19014945 GCF_018831695.1 Puntigrus tetrazona
TGCATTTCGTTACCTTGTACTTGTACATGTGTAATGACAATAAAGTTGAATCTAATCTAAAAATTGAGGATTTATTAAGGGAAAAGTCATAGTTACCTATTCTAAAGTGTTACCAAGTTACCAAGCTGATTTCATTCAAGTCGATTCAGCATTATCGAAGTGAGAATAAAGATACTGTAAAAATCTAGTCACCAGTGCAAGACCAAAACCGATCCAGGTTTTGAATCAGCTCGGTTTAAACTGATTCACTCAGACGAATCAAACTTTTACAAGACGAGACAGATGACGGAACCAGTCTATGGTGAGCATTAAATCAAAAGTGCATGCGCTTCGGTGGAGAGGTGCGTACCTCAGTGCCTGTCGTGGTTGCTCCTGGCGAGTCCACTTTGCGTTTTTTCCGAGGGCCGATGGCGGCGAGCGCCGTCAGGTTAGCGTCTCGTTGTCTCATTTGGGCGAGTTCCTGCTGCTGCATCTAAAAACCCCAAAAAAAACAATCCCGATTACGTTATTACACACCAGTATGCATTCGATCGTGATGCAACTTCGAAGGGTGACAACAAAACGCTCAAGCTCTGCATAAACCAAGGCAAGCAACTCACAGGAAGTGACATCACTTTAGTGCAAAAACATCAGTAAAAGGGCTTGTCCGTGCCGTGAAGACTGCTGGGTTAGTAAAGAATCAGTGTGAGCTGCATAATAACGTCACTTTAAAGCATAGAATGAATCCTATCGTCTCGTGAACCTACAGACGCACAAGAAAGTCCATAAAAGACCCCACGGCTCCATCGAAATCAAGTCAATCAACTTGCCATCCGATTTATTAATACCCCAGGCAGCTATCCCTAGAAAAAGAGAAATAAACAAAATCTCCCAAACTAATTACTAAGCTTGCGTTTCTATAATCAAACACAAATCAACAATAAAACCGACAAAGATTGTGTCATAAACGGTCCTTCTTGAGCTGAAATCACATTAAAGGCACTGTATTTTTAGTTTAGGTTAGTTAACGTGCGTGTAGAGATACTTGATGTTGATTGGCTCTTACTGGAATTTAAAGGCGGGACTTTCTGTCCTACAGCTTTAATATTGAGCAACACTGATAATAATCAGAAATGTTTTTTGGGCAGCAGATCAGCATATCATAATGTTTTCTATGGGATCACGTCTCAGGTCATGAGACTGGAGATATAATGAAAATCCAGCTTCGAAAGCAGAAAAAAGTTGTATTTTTATAGATATTCACATAGAAAGCACTGCAACTGCAATAACATTGAACTCTTTTTACTGCATTTTTGACCGACCTAAATGTTTATTTAAAGCGCATTTAAACAAGCTAATGTTGTGCTG
>NC_056716.1:19015045-19042545 GCF_018831695.1 Puntigrus tetrazona
ACCTTCTCTTTGAAATGGCTGCTCTGCAGCACAGCTCAGGTCAGATTCGATAGATATTTGAGATGTTTCTCCCGAAAACAGACTTTCAAAGTGACCTAGAACAATAAATGCTTTCTTTTATGTTTAGTCTTGTTCAGGTAACTTTATAACTTCTTTCATCTGCTGATGCAGGCTAGTTCACCGTATAACAAAAATAAACTCATTATGACATTATTGTACTGTTATTACATACAAAATTGGTGCAATTAAATTCTTGTATGAAATTGTGATTCCGTTTATACACCATGATTTTCTTTTCGAGGGCTGTAAAATAAAACAAACATTTTATCAATCTTAATTTTTTTTTCTTCTCAGAATTGCGAACAAATGAAAGCCAGAACTGGGTGAGTTTATGAAAAGATAAAAACTCAAAACTCAGAAATGTTTCCTAAATTCAAACTATTCAAACAGTTTATATTATAACTCTTGTGTGAAATACACTCTTGAATAAAAAACATTTAAAGATTACGAGCTGAAAAATCTTTTTTTATTTATTAAATTATAAAATATTTATTACTATTATTTTTATTTATTAGTATTGTTATTTTTTTTTTTAAACTTACATAAAAATCGTTTTTATAGCACACAAAAACTAATTTGGTCTAGAAAAGAATATTCTCTTAGAAATGAAAAACGGTGATGAATGTGTGACAAGTAGAAAAGACTTTCAAAATCATTAGTTATAGTCAACATCATTAGTCGTGGCGATAGCATTACTTGTTTATCGTCTCTCTGTTTGTTATCAGCGTATTTGTTTATGTGCTCTTTAAAGTTCTAAATATGGCTGTTTTTCAAAAACTGTAAAAGTAGAAGTTCTCGGTGGAATGTAAGGTTGTCGTGTGACATCAGAGTGTAAAATAAGCATTTGGTTCTAATTAGAGTCTTCATTTTAGAGGAGGTAGTACTGAATCTGTACAAGATCGCTTTGTCATTCTCCTGTCAGGCGGCCTCATTCTGTCTTATCTGGGCTGTGGGTTGTTTGCAGAGAGTGATGAAGATGGCTTCATTTTTGCTGATATCAGCGGTCTAGCTTGCTAATTACATTGGATGTAATGCAATCTGTTGTATCTGCCAAGAATATGGAGCTTTGGTGCTGTGGCTCATGGAAACTCTCACATTTCTTTAAAAATATGAATTTGTGTCTTGTTCCACTGTATTTTTAAAAACCTATACTCTATAATTAACCTATTTTTCTTTCTGTGAAAACAGGGAATATAGATATTTTAAGAAAAATATAGATGTTCTTCATGAATGCATTTTTTTTTTTTTGGAATCCTGAGTAAAAAGTCTTTGCACAGGATCAGCACTGAGCTGATGTTATGAGAGGACAGAACGGCCCTTTGGTGAGAAAAACCACACGCTTGGTATGCAAAACAGCCTTTCCAGCAAACTACTAACCTTTGTATCTAGTTTGTTCTGTTTTGCACACACTCTGGGATTTTGGCCCTGGAGGGTGACGTAAGAGGAGGATTGAGTCTGATTTCTTTTTATTACGGAGCGATTGTGGATGTGCCAGATTCATTTTTATCTGCTTGTCATCCAATCCTGCGCTTCAGCGTACTGCTTAAGATATCGATTCGCTGGACTTCCTTGAGAGCAGGAAGCTTATCTTTTAAACAGAACAGCAAAAGAAATGGTTGAGAGTAACACCTGGCGCTTATATGTTTAGAACAATAAAAAACATCCTCATTCTGCAGAAATACAAGCTTTTGAAAAACAAATCAATGTATAGAAATATACTGCTTCAACCTATATTCTGTCCATTACAGTATGATAATATATATATATATATATATATATATATATATATATATATATATATATACCTAACTATTTATGGTATGACAAGAAAAAATGTAATAAAAGATAAAACCTTTCTCTTGTGCCATTTTACTACACTCGTATATATATACTTGTGTTCATTGAGGGATTGATTTGGAAATTCAAAATCAATCAAAAAAGCAGTCTTCGTGAGTTGAAAAAGTCAGAAATGAATAATTTCTGTCAATTCTCTGCATTGGCGAATAAATGTACTGTACAATAAGAAAAATGCCATTTTGTGCCCATCAAAGTGCCCGTAAAACAGATCTGTGAAGACGCATGTAACCTGTTCTTGATGTGAATGAGTTATGTGGCATGGACTGAAGCCATGAAAAATCGAACATGTCTCCTGGAGGTATGCATCTGATATAGAGTATTTAAACTGTGATTTCCTTTTCACACTCGAACGCTCGAACATGAGCTTCGCGGGTGTTTCTTCATAAATCATTTCCCATAACTCTGAACCCCCTTTTAGCTGATAACAGATGCACGCAGCACACTGATGCCAGTTTTAAAGCAATAATGTGTACTGTCCAATTCCAATAAAAACAGCTCTTGTTTTTATGCTTTTCCATTTCTTTCGTGATTCGCTTTGGATTACTTACTATAATTACAATAATTTGACGCTGAGATGGAGTTCAGTTTGTGTCAGCGCTCACAGAAGACGCTAAATAGGTCTAAGTGGGCCCTGCAAAGGGTCTTTTGGGGACGGCATCTGCCCTCTATGCTCATTAAGTGGTTGCATGATTTTCCTGCTGACACCTCCTTCAATGTCAATATCTCCAAAACTTCATTAACTAAAGCCCTGACACTCTGTAAATCACCAATCTGAATATTTAGATGCCTTAGCATTTTACTGAAGGATGTTTTATGATAGTAATTACTGACCATTTTCATTATTTCTTGTAATAAAAATATCAATGTAATATTGCATATTGAATATTTGTGGTTGCAATGCAGTAGTTAATATTCTTTAGTCTAATATCTCCTATGTATTGGAACCGATCACACTGCACGCAAAGCTTCACAAGTGAGTTATTAATAAGGAGAGCATATCACATTTGATACATCAAGCTTTTACGGCTCACATATTATAATGAGAATACTTCAGTTTTATTCAGAGGCCCAAATTAAACATAAATATGCAATCTGGTGCATACGCTAATGTTTATATAGAAAAATGTACCATTATGACAGCTTGTCATTTAATAAAATCTTTATAACCATATGGTAAACTACTTGCATAAAATGCATGTAAATATTAGACGTCAGTCGATATCTTCTAAAATGTTTTTGTAAGATGATTTCGATGCTTTATCATCTCATCATTTATTCAACATTTCAACATATAAATGAATTAAAAATCCAATAAATAGAATTGCTTCGATCCGGGAAGTGTTTTTTTCTTCATGAAAATTGTGAAGATTTCACAGTAAAAAGGCACATGGAGTATAAGCTAAATACAAATACTAAAATACTTAAAAGTATAAGCTATCAGTTATTTAACAGAAGATATATAGTGGATTGTTGGTAACTGTTTTTTGTCAACAATGTATTAATCGTACCGATCATTTGGGGACCTGTTTTTCAAGTTACATGCAAAAATATATTATAGAAAATGAATGAAGCCCACTGCAATGCTATTTTTTATTTCTTTTGTGAAGGATCTCATACGGTTGTTTGGGATGAGTGTGAATGTTAACGTGTAGCTCTGCAGATTCTATAGCCATCCTTGAATGCACCTTTAAAAAAGGTCAAGGAGTTCTCAAATCACCTATATGAAATACGTGTGCATTTACGTGCTCGCAATATACCAGCGTCACAGACGATGTAACCATGTGACATCAATAGTCTGATTTGCGAGGCAGAAGTGTGTGATCATCTCTGTGACCCGTTCGGTGAAGTAATGGCACGTCTGCGGGCGCAGCAGCCTTGATTGCGGCCATAAAATAAAATGCACATGCAGGCATTTTCAGCAAAGACACCTATATCTGTGTCTATATAAGCTTGTCGTCTGGCCCTCGGAGCTGCTCCCTCGGTGGCGTCCGGGGACAGCGAGCTTCTGGGACTCTTGACACTACAGAGCAAATGCCACTGAATTCCGCGACAAATGTGTGGTGGTTTAAAGAGTTTCAGCGACAGACAGGCATCTCATTAGAAATCCTCAGCAGATGGGTAGACATTCAGGTCCACAGCCTTTGTTCGGTAGGAGCTTTTCTCTTCCTGGTGAAAAGAAATGTATATATTGCTCAGAGTTTGCTCTTTTATAGCTTTTTGAGCTACAGTGTGTTGAAGCATCGACTTCGTCTCAGATGTTTCTACTGACATTTCTTAGGAAAGCAAGACACTCAAGGAAAATCTTCATTTGCTCTTCATTTATCGTGTCTGGGAGAAACAACTCAGACTTCAAACGGATCCCATTTTGCAGTTTTCTCTTTCTAGAAGAAGGAGATGCATTCTCATACTGCTCATGCTGTCACAGAAATGATTTTGACTGACAATGAAAACGGTGTTCATTTTCTGTGTACCGTCTACATCCCCGTCAAACATGGCTGTATCTTTTAAAAAGTCAATTATTTGATTGGATTATATGTTCATTAAATGAATCCACAGCACTCTTGTCTCTAAATCCTGACTCTGAGCATTGTTTGACTTTAACATTTTTAATGAAAAGGAGTTTTGCTGTTTTTGATGTTTGTGCGTGTGTACGATTTACAGAGATGCAAAATAATTTATTCTGTATATATGAAAAGGCTGATCCAGACCTGGCTGAAACGCCTCATGAAAACACACCCCACATGTCTACATCAAAGTGTGTTAATGTTTGCATAATGCAGCTCAAATGGCCAGGCAAAGAAAGAAGGCGTGGTGCAATTAAATGAAGGGGTTTCACAGTTCAATGCATTCCCAAGTCCTCGTGAAAGACTCCTAAAACACACTGTGTGTGTGTGTGTGTGTGTGTGTGTGTGTGTGTGTGTGTGTGCTTGTTTACTGCAAATACATACGAGTGTTGTGTCTGTCAGAGGCGGCACTGAGGAGTCCTCCCCCTCATAGAGGTATTACAGTAATGTACAGTATTTGAAAAATAATGTTTTGTTTGAAACATGAAAGCATGTCAAACTATTACACCAAATAATGATCTTTAAAATAGCATCATATGACCCCTTAAGCTCACACTATGAGTGTCCTTTCTCTTTGTAAATGTCAGAAACATTTCACCTTTTCTTCTTAATGAATACTTTTGAATAATAGTGTGGTCTCGTGTAGTCTTTCCAACAAATGCACAATTTTATAATTTGGATGTGTTTAGGTCACATTTTTTGGGGATGGTAAAAGAATAGTTTTAACAAAAATAAATAAAAATATGAAACTTAATAATAATGTAAAATAAAATAGCATTATTTACATTTTAGTAGGATCTTCAAAATAATCCATTTGTTCAGTCATTCCCTAAAAATGCTTTTTAAATATTTAATTAATTATATATATATATATATATATATATATATATATATATATATATATATATATATATATAGATAGATCAGTTAGTGTATAGTTTAGGGCTATGCTTAAGCTCTTAAGCCTGGCTGTAAAAAAACAGGGCACGTTGTAAAAAGAAATGTAAAATATCATAAAATGTAATTTTACAAAATTATTTTTAGGTGCTCATGCTGCTGGAGAAAGAGAAGAAAATGAGTAAATGACGACAGAATTTATTTTTGAGTAATCTATGCATATAAATAAGATAGACTATGCATCATATGCAATTATCGAGAGTAACTGGAAAAAACATGTCTGATTTAAATGAGTTTTATGCAGATATGTCAGCACAAGCAGTGTCAACATTTTAGTTCCCCGACATGAGGTGATTCGGTCAGGGAATTCATGAACTCCGTCCCCACGGTGCTCAGAGGACAACCTAATAGAGACATAGCACAATTTAGCTGTAATGTTTTCATAAGGTCATCATGCTACACAAACACCGGAGACAGTGCTATTTGCTCATGGAAGCCATCGATTCCTCTGCACTGCGTCAGTGTTTATCAAGCGCTAGTCATTTATTTCTCAGGTCAGAGGAAAAAATGAACATTCAAAACAAGCAACGTTATCTCCGCACTAGCAGCATTGCGCCATTATCGACATTATAATTACCGACCTTCATTGAATCCTTGCTAATGGCCTATTATAATCATTAATAACTTGTTTCTCCTCATAATGGATCATTAGGTGATCAATGCACATGTATTATTAAAATTGGCAAGCCTTCGCTTCTGTCCAGACACATTGGCAGTTTTTCCTGATCCGCTGTCTTGTATGTCACCTCTGTTCTCGCGAGGGTGTTTGGAGGAGATGAAATGCCCGTGGCCTCAGCTTGCTCAGCGTGTCCCATTAGCACGCCACCGAGTGCAGCAGGTATTGGAAACTTGACAAATATTCTCACAGGTCCTGCATGTTGAGGCTGATTCATGGGCTCTGTCACAGAGGAATGTGCTGAAGAATTCACGTCACTCACGCCACCTTCCCTTGAAAAATGAAACGCATGGATCGCTTTTTCAAAATCCACAACATGACTCTTAATGTCCTGCGCCTCTGAGCGGCACTGCGCATCTGTCTATAGCTGTCTGTCTATTGTTCTATTTGTGGTTATTATAGCATTAGTTCTAAACCGTTTTAGTTGTTATTAAAATTTTGAATTAGCCATCAATTGATCATTAATCTAGCTATCATTAGTAATTTTAGTATGCAAGGTTGTCAAGGCAATATTTTTATCTATCATTCTATCTATCTATCTATCTATCTATCTATCTATCTATCTATCTATCTATCTATCTATCTATCAGCCTTTTTTCCATCCATCCATCCATCCATCCATCCTTCTCTGTTTTCTTCAGTTTGGTTCATTCATTAGTACTTTTAGTACACAAACATTTTATTAGGTTGCCAAGGCAATATTTTGAGCCTACGTTTTATTAGATAATCTAATATTTGGTTTTCAGTTTTAAAATGAACAATAACAAAATTGAGCAACTATTAGTCTATTTGCCACATCATTCTACCTTTGTATCATTCTACTGGTCTCCCTTTTATTTGACCTATTATAAAGTTGGTCTCTTTGCTTTCATAGTTTGAATTTGACTTCATTTTGTAATCTCGTTTCCTTTAAATTGCAATTTTATGTTTAGTAACTCACTTCAAATTAAATTCATATTCAGGAACTGAACTGCAATTAAAGTCAATCTCAATTCATTCCTGAAAGATGCGCAGTCCTGCCTCAGCATCTGCTGCTGTACTTCACCTGAGAGAGTTCTCGACTGACTTGTGTCTGCTTGACTAGGTTTTCTGGAGCCAAATGAGATGTCTTCTGACCAGGTTCTTTCACCTGGTCAGGACAGGTGGAGAGCAGGGAGACTTAGCGGTGTCCTTTGACTTGGGTAACCGACAGGTGTTGAGTTTAGCCCGGAGAAAAGCATCAAGTACTATCAGATTCAGCTCAGAACAGATGTTAACCGGCTGATGGTTCATCTCAGAGGTTTATGAGAGAATTAGGTGGTTTTCGTTCAGCTGTGAATGAGGCCAGATGCCACCGTGAGGGAAATTAAAGAGGAGTTTAGAACTGTTGAAGAGTTGCCTTGAAGAATTGTTTGTCTGTGTCGGCCGTGCAACTTTTGAGTTTGATCCAGTCGGTAATACCGCAGTGATAGCAGAATTGGTCAAGGTTTCTCGGGAGAGCCACAGACAGATTGAAAGATTGAATCCATTCAGTGGTGCGAATCAAAGGTCAATGGGGTCAGAGCGGGTGCTGCATGAGGTTTACCTCGCTGCCATTTCTCTCCCCTGCGTCGCTGTGACACTCTCTGCCTTTTACCCGTTAGAAGCAGCTGTCAGCAATGCCCGAAAACACATTTTGCGTCTCAAAACCAGTCAATAACGTCCACGCCAGATGAGCAGATAGAGTTAAGCAGACAGGCCACGGCACAGTGGCTGAAATACAGGCTGTTTCCCCTGATAAAGCCCGTCCGCATATCAGCGGCGAAGATAAATCGCAGACGGCCGAGGCCTGCTCACGAGCCGCACGAAAAGCTCTCGCTCACATATATTAGCCATTCGCTAAGTGTTGGAGATAACAAACAGATCTCCACGCACACACCAGCCGCTGCACGTAGACACACACCGCAAAGTTGTGGCAACTTTTTGATTCAGCAAGAGCGACCGGGCTTTTAGGAGCAGACGTCTCATTCTTGTTATTTAACCAATCCATACGCTCTCCTTACAAAAGAGACGGCGGGGAGATAAAGACGCCCAATATTGACGTTCAAGAGCAGACCTGGATAATACATCATCCCAGAAACCCATTTTCAGGTGCCGGATAAATCTACAGGGGTTCTTTTCACCGTTTGGAGGGCCGCAGCTGTGTAGAAGAAAACGCTACAAAGAAACAGGGAAGGCAAGAGAAGGCAAGTAGAGTCCCTTCCTCCTTCAGGGGCCTTCGCCGCCCCAAAATCAGACTCTAACTGACTTAGACACACTCTTTTTGACACCTGTGACGAACACTTTGAGGAAAGCAATTTTACTTCTTTTCCTGTTCAGACAGAGGAGAGGTGCTTTTTGAGGGTTTCTTTACTAAGAAATCAGTGACAAAGCACTAAGACGTAGGTGAACTGCTACACTCTCAAACTCCTAAAAATAAAGGTTTTCAAAGTTGCGCCAAGAAGAACCTTTTTTGGTTCGTTTCAGTGAACATTTCTTAAAAGAACCAAGTGAAAAGTGTTTTTAAAAATCTAAAGAACATTTTACCGCTTATAAATAACGTTGTGACCAATGAGGGAATTTTGTTTTATTTTTATAGAATTAATTATTATAATCATTTACAATAATCAGTTTCTGTACTGAAATGTATTCGGGTGTGGATGTTGCTCATTTAGCACATTTTCAGATATTATCCTATGAGTATGTTAATAATTGCTAAACTAATAATAATACAAATATTAATAATAAATATTAAAATCACACATTAGCATTCAAAAGTGTGTGGTTGGTTGTTGTTTTTATCACAATTCATATTTTTTTTTTTACATTTAAAAAATTTAAAAATACAGTAATAACAGTAATATTGTGAAATATAATTAGTATTTATATGAACTATTTTCTGTATTTAAAGTGTAATTTATTCTGTGCCATGCAAATATTTCAGCATCATTACTTACGAGATCATTCAGAAATCATTCTAATATGCTGATTTGCTGCTCAACAAACATTTTTTGCATGTTTATTTTTATTATTATTAATGTTAACAACAGTTAAGCTGCTTTGTATACCGCTTTTTCAGAATTCCTTAATCAATAGAAAGTTCCACCAAAAGCGCATGTCAAAATCAACATCCTTTAAACTTTGAAGAGAGGTGTAAAAAACCAAAAAGGGAAATATTTCTTTAACATTTTCTGACACTGCATGTCACAATCTCGCAATCTTGTTTAATTCCCCCAAAAGTATTTAATTCTCTTTAATACTACATTAGATGTTTGATGCGGTAAAAGGCTTTGAGTGAATGTTGTCGAGATTCTGTCTGTGTCTAATAGGCAGTATCCCATCATTGTCTGGTGAAAAAGCAGTATTCTGCCAATCTCGTCATTCCGTGTCCCTGGAGCGACAAAGACGAAGGAAGACTGACAGTTACACTAGCATCTAGCGATAAAGAGAAGAGGAAAAGCACTATGAGGTTTATTCTCCTCTCTGACAGCCTCACACACACTCAAACATGTGTGTCAGACCTCACTAAATAACACAGAGGAGAGAGCCAGAGGCTGAGGTGAAGGTCAGTCACTGTAATAAGACAGCACTTCTCAATAACGACCTTCACAAACCTCAATTTCTACAAGAATGAGATTGGGGGAGGATGTAGCGAGGCAAGCGACAGGCTGGACGCTGACGTCTTCATCTTATAGACCCAGACCTCCTACTGCGTTCTTAAGCCCTCTGAAAGAGCAGACCCACACATGCGGACATCTTATCGATGTTTGAAGCATGGCTCTCACAAGCGAGGACAGATAGTTTACTGTCGTTGTTTGTTTTTGCTTTCAAAATGTGCTAATTGCTGTTTTACAGTGCTGTTTAAATGGATACACTTGACATTCCTTGACACGCCATACTTTTACACAATAATTATTCATTCTTCATCAATTTTCGTTCCAGATTCCTCAGTCCATGGTCTATTAATCTGCCAATCTGTTCTAGTGGCTACGTGCTAAGAATACCTTAAATGCTTCCATTAAAGTATTTAAATTCAGCCTTTAAAGACTCAATGAAGGCAATTTTTGGAGTAGTCCATTCCTGTTCATTTTAAGATTTTTTTTGTATTAATTCATTTTTTTTTTTGTTTAGTTTTTATTTTTAGATTAGTTTTTTTACTTTTGTTTTTGTTTGGTTTGGTTTAGCTTCATTTGATTTATTTTCCCCTTTGGTTTCGTGTGTTGTTCATTTGGATTTTCTTTCTTTATTTAGTTTCTTCTATAGTGAAAAATAATTTGAAGTACAGTTACCTCGTGCTAAGTTTAGGACAAATGCACTTACTACAGGATTTACGTACGTAATAAAATACCCTGCGCTTGGTACGAACTGGTATATTAAAATTCATAAATTAAAACAATTAATTTTGCACTTAATGCGCTTTAATTGCGTGTAATTAGTGCTGAACTCAACTAAAGATATACTGAAGTATATTTGATTGTGCTAAACTTTAGGTATACTTTAACTATTTTACATAAAAATATTTTTATATTATTAACATGAATACATATTGTTCAAATATTATACAGTCCTCGTAAACAGTGACATAAAAATACATTTTAGGCATAATAATATGATATGTGCATATATATGTTAATAGATTCGAACAATGCTTATAAATCGAACGTATTATATATTATGTAGTTTGCTTTGTTTTCATATTTTTATTATAAACACTGCCCTTGCAGAAGACTGGATTTGTTTTATATATTTTTCTTATTCTTTCTTTTTCGTTTCAATTTTAATTTAATTTTGTTTCGTTGCAAGCTTCATTTCTACCTCCAAATCCTTCAGGTATAGTCACTATATTTTTAAATTAGTTTTTTATCATCGGTCTGGCTTATAGAATTCACATTTTCAGGATGTTACTTTGTTGCAAAGAAGTTTAAAATTGATACGCTTGAGCCAAAGTATATTGATAATCATTTTAAAAACTGCATTTCACCATCTTTTAGCAGTTCTGCCCTATTGACTTTTCTCTTTTCTTTTGTCCTATTGAGTATTCGCCTGTTCTCTCCACTTTTTTTTTACCGAGCACCGCGGTGAATAATTTAAAATGCTCTTTTTTTAAGTAATACATTTCAATGAAGCACTCCTTTTATGTTCTCGAGTTATAAAAAAATAGTCAATCTCATGTCTAGGGAGCGTTGGTTCTACCGCATTGCAGGCTTAAATCACTTCAAATGAATGCAGGTTTTTATTAAGCAAATGACCACCTGATCTTTAATGACCCAGTTAGGGATGACCGGCCATGGAAAAAGAGAGAGAGGAAAAAAAAACTCTACAGATGAGAGGCAGCGAAGAGACCCCGGAATATTAAGCGCCGCATGAAAGCGAAGGGAAAAAAAGCGCTGTGTTTGACAGAAGCCTCATAGGAACGGCTGTTTATTGGCTTCTCTTACTGTAAATCACAGATTGGTCCACTGAGAAATTTGCTTAATAGCCCAGTCAACATTGTTAATATGTTAGCCGCTGGATGCAGACTGCAGAGCGCTCCGATATGTTCCAGTGGAACTGTAAACACATTTCCAGCGCTTATAGTATGTCAGAAGAATGATAGCGTTCATTTATGTGAATTATTAGATGCACAACGCTGCGCTGATGAGCCGAGTTCTGCCAAACCTCAAGAGACGGCGCACGGAAGCGACTTATACACTGTTTTTGTTTGTGTACCAGCACATCAAATGACCAGCATCATTTACTGTGAATGCAAACATGCGCTGGCCCTGCAGAGTCTATTAAGGAATGGCTTGGATTCGTTTTAAACTGCTGCGTGACCTCGCGACCCTAATAACAAATCCGCGCTTCCTCCCGCCGTCTTTTTAATTAAGGCAAAACAATGGCACTGCCGAGGTGCACCGGAGTGAGTATGTGCTGCTTGCGTGCGGTCAGTTTGAGATTTCCGTGATGTCGCATGCGAAAGGTCACCGATGTGTTTATGAGCCGCACTGCGCTTGTTTTTACGGGAGGTTTACAGGCGAATTATAATAGCAGAAGACCTGTGAGAAAGAATAAAAATGCACTTGGGTGGTTAAAACTAAATTAATACGTACATACGTGAATGGCATATTTCCCATTCAAGCTGTAAAGATTAAAATGTATATCTGCTGTTTGACTAAGGGTTTTAAATACAAACTTTTCATTCATTTGTTCAGTTAATATTAATCATAAAAGCAGCACATATAATATTTAAGCAATAATACTTTTCATACATTTTAGCACTTCTAATTTGATGTCTGCTAGCCACATAACTGTGTATATTAATACTTAATACGCAATTATTGGGCAGAACCATGTGCAGTAATGAATATATACTAAGTTTGGGGTCTGTACGATTTAGTTTTTGACAGAAATCTTATATGCTTATGCTTTATTTGACCCAAAATACAGTAAAATTGTAGTACTGTAAAATTATTATAATAATATAATATTTTTAATATATTTTATTATATTTAAAATATATATGGTTTTGGATTAGTTAGTTAATAATTTGTTAAATTAGACGAAAATAATAGCATTAATTTGCAAAAAAATAAAATAAATTGTGTAAGTTACTTTAAAAATGACTCACAATTGTTTATTTTAAATATATATTTTTTACTTTAAACTTAATTTTAAAAGCATTTTAATTGAAATAAGAAGTCAAGTTCACTATAAATAATAATAATTAACACACAGTAGAAATGTGAGACTTCAAAGTACATTAAATCAGTGAGTGATTAGGTACACAGACTTCTTTGCTGTCAGGTTACTTTTTGCAGATGAACTGCTCGTGTTTTCTCTCTGTTTGATGTCTTTGAACGTAGTCAGCAGTGTTTGAGCTCCTTCCACATATTATTTTTATGCCCGGCTCTGACAGGCGCACTTCCCGTCATACAAAAATGCTTTAAACATTAAACGCTAGAAACACCAGAGAGTCAAATAACGCGAAGTGTGTTTCTCCATCATATTTACTGGATTTCCGCTTCGAACGTGAGGGTTTATGAGAAAGGAGTTTAATATGTGGATAAACTGAGTGAAGCAGTGCCGGCATGAATAAATTAAACGGATCACCGTGTTACTATTTATTGTTTCTCTGTTTCCTGTTTTATTTGTGCTGTTGGTGTCGTGTTTGTCAGCTTCGGTTGTCTGTCATGCGGTGATTATTCAGAGCTCATTTTTAGTCTTACTGCGGGTCGAGTTAAAGTAAATCTCGAGGTTTTGTTCTAGAGTTCAGAATCTGGGTGGCTCAATTTACCCCATTCACTGCGTGTCACCAAGATGAAGCGAGTGAAATATGAGCTGCATCACGAGTAGCTTGTGGGGTCTTCAGCTTAGACGCAGAAGCTGTGTGATCAGTCACTGTCAGTCAAGTTTCATAAGTCTCTGTCCTCTGCTCGTGTGGTTCATACTGACGGGACGCCTCTCCATGATGCTGAAATATACTAGCAGGGTCTTTAATGTGTGTGCGTTGTGGTGAAATGCATGATGTTTCATCATTTTGTACGACACCTCAGACAGAGCAGCACTGTACATGACAGTTATACATTTTCCCAATAGTCTGGTCCACTAATTTAGATTAATTACATTAACAACATCTGATATGACGACAAGAGGTAATTAGAAAACAGCAGTTTCACACAAGTGCATACAAATATTGGCCATATAAGCTGTATACCGCATATTAAAATAAATGTTAGCCTATTTTGAAGCTTAATTTTTTTAAAGCATTAAACCATTTCTAAGATCTGAACTGAAATTTTATATATATATATATATATATATATATATATATATATATATATATATATATATATATATATATATATATATATACACATTTTGTAAGTTTTGTAATATATTCTGTAATAGTTTATATTATTATTATTATTATTATTATTATTGTTATAAAATAATTGTGAATACTTTACGCTGCTTTAAGAAAATAATAAAAATATGTAAGGAGGAGGCGGAAGCCGATTGCTGATTCCATTTATGGATGTTTTATTTGAAACACACACACAGATGAGGATGGTCGAAAACAAGCAAGGGTTGGCAACAGTAATATCAGTCGGAAGGCAAACATACACAAAGGGGTATCCGTGGGCAAAGTCGAAAGAAGGCAAAGGTCGATAACAAAGTTCAATAGAGTTCGGTTACCGTAAACAATAAGGGAGATCCGTGAAGTCCTGAGTCGATGAAGAAAGCAATGGTCATACACAATGATAAACAATAGGACAATGGATAAACGCTTGGTAAGGCAGACAGGCTGGCAATATTTCGCCCTGAGCACATGGTGCTCTACGCTTAAATAGCCCTAACCCGGAAGTAGTAGCAGAGGGAGCGGCTCGAGTCAGTACTCGGAGAGGCTCCTCTGCTGGCTGGATGTTACATAACCCCCTAGGAGCGACTCCTGGAGCTCTTCGTGGACTTCTCTCGTGGGCGTCCCTGTGGTCATGGTTGGTCCTGGACAGAATCTTGTGGTTGATTTCATGGGCGCCCCCGTGGTTGTGGTTGGTCCTGGGCAGTTTCTCGTGATTGATTTCATGGGCGTCCCCGTGGTCGTGGTTGGTCCTGAGCAGCCGTGATTGATTTCATGGGCGTCCCGTGGTCGTGGTTGGTCCTGGGCAGTTTCTCGTGATTGGTTTCGTGGACGCCCCCGTGGTCGTGGTTGGTCCATGGTGACGCCCGACAGAGGAGGAGCCATGGAGGGGAACGGCCTTCGAGTCCATGGGACCGACCGATGGCGGCGGGCCGGTGGTCGAGGAGACTGAGGCGGAGGCGGAGAGCCGAAGAGCCAGGGGTGACACTGAGGCGCTGGAGGTCCTGGCGACACCGCGGGCCCGGTGACTGATGCGGAGACGGGGACGAGAAGAACGCGCGGCCAGAGCGACAGAGGACTGAGGTGGAGCCGGGGAGGGAGGAGCCTGACAGAGCCGGAGGGATGGAGGGACGAGGCGGCTGGAGGAGTGGAATCCTGAGGCGACTTAATGGTCGACGACCGACCAAGGCGTAGCCGAAAGACGATGGAGCCTGGTGGAGCTGGTGGACTGACGGAGCACGGTGGAGAGGAGGGAGCTAGAAGCCCAGGGGAGCCGATGGGTCCACAAGCCGAGGTGGAGTCTGGGACTCGGAGGCGGGACGATGAAGCGAGGATCCTTCAGCCACAGCGGCGATGGAGACTGGCAGACCCATGGCGAGCTCCAGGTGGAGGGCAGAGGATGAGTGCAGGGGCTGCTGGGATCCATCGTCGGCGTGTGGCAAGGGTGGGAGGGTGGGATAACTTGAGGCTTGCACGCAGGCGCGGGCACTGGAGGCTTGGCACGAGGCGCGGGCACTGGAGGCTTGGCACGAGGCGCGGGCACTGGAGGCTTGGCACGAGGCGCGGGCTCTGGGCAGGCGGCCATCTTGGGAAGCGGCTCTGGGCAGGCGGCCATCTTGGGAAGCGGCTCTGGGCAGCGGCCATCCCCGAAGCGGCTCTGGGCAGGCGGCCATCCCCGGAAGCGGCTCTGGGCAGGCGGCCATCTTGGGAAGCGGCGCTGGGCAGGCGGCCATCTTGGGAAGCGGCGCTGGGCAGGCGGCCATCTTGGGAAGCGGCTCTGGGCAGGCGGCCATCTTGGGAAGCGGCGCTGGGCAGGCGGCCATCTTGGGAAGCGGCGCTGGGCAGGCGGCCATCTTGGGAAGCGGCGCTGGGCAGGCGGCCATCTTGGGAAGCGGCGCTGGCAGGCGGCCATCTTGGGAAGCGGCGCTGGGAAGGCGGCCATCTTGGGAAGCGGCTCTGGGCAGAAGGCGCCATCTTGGGAAGCGGCTCTGGGCAGGCGGCCATCTTGGGAAGCGGCTCTGGGAAGAAGGCGGCCATCTTGGGAAGCGGCTCTGGGAAGAAGGCGGCCATCTTGGGAAGCGGCTCTGGGAAGAAGGCGGCCATCTTGGGAAGCGGCGCTGGGAAGAAGGCGGCCATCTTGGGCATCGGCTCTAGGAAGAAGGCGAAGTCTGCTGGAGAAGACGTAATAGGTGGTAGATTCCGAATGTACCGGGTGAGGTGTTCGTTCGCTGACTGCAGTTGATTCAATTGGGACTGGTAACCTTTCAATAGCTCCTCCTGGTATGTCCTCACTTGTTGCACGTGTGTTACATCCGCTGGAGTCTGGTTAGGCGAAGTATTCTGTAAGGAGGAGGCGGAAGCCGATTGCGATTCCATTTGCGGATGTTTTATTTGAAACACACACACAGATGAGGATGGTCGAAAACAAGCAAGGGTTGGCAACAGTAATATCAGTCCGGAAGGCAAACATACACAAAGGGTATCCGTGGGCAAAGTCGAAAGAAGGCAAAGGTCGATAACAAAGTTCAATAGAGTTCGGTTACTACGTGAAAAAAAATAAGGAGATCCGTGAAGTCCTGAGTCGATGAAGAAAGCAATGGTCATACACAATGATAAACAATAGGACAATGGATAAACGCTTGGTAAGGCAGACAGGCTGGCAATATTTCGCCCTGAGCACATGGTGCTCTCACGCTTAAATAGCCCTAACCGAAGTAGTAGCAGAGGAGCGGCTCGAAGTCAGTACTCGGAGAGGGCTCCTCTGCTGGCTGGATGTTACAAAATACAATAGTTTATTGGAAAAATATAGTTATTTTAAATGACACTTTTTAAAAATTTTGTATGAATATCCTTTATAATATATATATATAAATATTATATAATTATATAATAAAATTATATTAATAAAAATAAATCTCTCTCTCTCTCTCTCTCTATATATATATATAAATAATTAAAAAAATAAATATTGAAAATTATTGTAATATTTTAAATATATAGTATTTAATATTCTTTATAATAATAATAATAAAAATAATAATAATTTATATTTATTATTATTGTTGTTATTTTAGCTATCATGCTAAAAGCCACAATAAAAATGTATTGTAAAATGTAAAATATTAACATTTTGTGGTCAGATTTTAAAGGAAGCATGAAAAGTTACGGGAAAAAAATATCAGTTGGATAGACTAATAAAGAGGCATTAATTCTGTACACTCAAAAGTAAGAGCCCACGCAGACCTGTAGCTGCAGAGCACTATAATTCACCCCAGCATCTCCCGCGACGCAAACTTCACAAACATCCAAATACCGCGCACTTAATAACAGCTCATTTGCATGGAGGCGACCAATAGTTGTGAAGATCTGTCTTTAATGTCACGTAAATTGGTCTGTTTCGTGCGCTCGGCAGTCCATTATTACAGCCTGTCTGTGTTTGTTTACATGCAGAAGCTCGATTTGCATTGCGCCCTATTACTTTCGACTCAATTATCCTGATCAATAAACTGATGGGGAAGCAGAGACAGCTGTGTGTTTGTCTGAACATATATTACGAACCGCAAGTTTTCTTTCCATTAATGTGTGCCTGTGTTTGACACGTGGACGCCTGCTATTTTTAGCGCTGCTTGCAATTACTGTATAAAAGCCTCAGATTGAGGGACCCGAGTCATATCTAAAACCCCACTGAACTGACTCTTTAAGCCAGTAAACATTCATTACGTGACCTCATTACGCTGCATGTATTATTCAGCTGTGGCATCTCATACATAAAAGTAGTTATTTAGCATTTGTAATCTAACTTTATTTAAAAAAAAAACAATGCCTTGACTCTTGACAGGAGCATAGCATACTATTAGTAATGGCGTACCGTAATGAAGCTATCGGGAGCATACAGCCTGCGTCCATTTGTGTGCATCGGCTTTACCTGTGCATCTCTTCCAGTGTCCAACCTTCGTATTTTTGAATAATAAGGTCATTCCCGAACGCTCATATTTCTTTCCTTTAATGAGAATAGCACGAGCGGTCCTCCGCAGATCGAGCCGCATTGTTACATGACCAACCTGGATTTAAATAACGTGTCAGGCTCTGCTGTTGTTTTAGCAGGATGATGAATACGATAAAGAACGAAATTTACATTTCCCCCCTGGAAGACTAACACGGAGCTGCTGATTTATGACTGTAATGCAAAGTTTAGCAAAGCTAATTAGGGACAGCGTTCCTCGGTCAGATTTAATCAGGGGAACGTTTACAACGGCTGCCGAGGAGAGAAGCGCTGCGGAAATGTGAGGAACGAGGTAGTAGAGTGGAGCTCGCGCTCTCAAGAACACCTAACGGTTTGAGCAAACGGCTCGATTACAGCTTTTACAGTGAAGGGAAACGCAGTTTTGATGAATGTGAACTATTTTCGCAATTAGGCAGGTTAATGCCTTGTTTTAAGGCCTAGCCCTTTAATTAAAGCATCGCACAGAAGCGAAATCGCTTTTGGTTATAGCGAGGACTTAATTGTGAGTGTCGATTTTTTTAGTGCATTTTTCTGCGCTTCACGAAAAATAGCACAACGCTTTTGCCAGACAACACTGTAGCTAATGTGTGGCCAAATCGTGTCTTAAAATACCTGATTGTTATTTGTGCAGACTTGTACTAGAACTAAACTTTAGATTAAGTGACATAAACAAATGTATAGATAAATATTTATCTATCTATCTATATATATATATATATATATATATAGATAAGTAGATAAGTATATATATATATATATATATATATATATATCCCAAGCAAAAATCACTTAAAAATCACATTGCAATTTGGACTTCCAAGCTTGAAAGTATATGCTGTTCAGAGGTGGGCATTTTAAACTATGTCACGTTTGCTTTTCGTCCTTTTTACTTCCTGACGACAACAACAAGAAGCCATTTGCCAATTCCACAAAAAAAGAAAAAGAAGCAAAAAGCAAACGTTTTAGATGCTTTAGTGTTTTCTGTCATAGAAAATGAGAGTTAAATCAGTATTTTCTGGCAAACCTTTCAATATAATTTAATGATGAAAATGTATTTAATTAAATTGCATACGATCGTTCTGTTGCTAGTATTCCGTTTTGGATATATAAAGTCTTCGTTGTTTCATATACTGGCTGAATGTGTATTTCTGTCTGATAAATATGACATTGTGGTTCACTCTGGAAGTATATGACTTTTATTATGAATTAACGGCATAAAGACAGAGAGAACAAGAAGGAATGAAAGCGAGTGCCGTCTGTGGCCAGTTATCCTCCTGTAAAGAGTATTGAAGTAAACTCTCTTTATTAATAATAGAAAGTGCAAAACCCTGGACATCCAACACTTAAAGTGTTCGGATCACTCCCACGGCTTATTGAATCATTTATGAAACAAGCGAGACTCTGCTGTTCCCTGATATTAGAATTCAAAGGCGATTGTTGCTAGATCTTTCTGTTATCGCGGAGTTTCGCTCTCATACGGTCTTGACAAACGATGCTATCCCGAGTCCTTGAGTCCTGAGCAATGATTTCAACTCTTACCACGGTAAATGAATGAATCAGAGCGAACCGATCCGCAAACTGCTTTTATTGCCTCTCAGAATAGTCAGAAAGGTCAAGACAAAGAGGGATCAGTGCGGATATGAGGCTTGGCTCTGAAGCGTTCCCAGTTTGCCTTTTTCCAAGAACATTCATTTAATATCCAACCCAAATGTGGTTTGACATCTTTGGCTTGAAAGACAAAAGCAATAGACGTGGGACAGATGGAGAGACACGGCAGCCTTTTGGGAAACAGAGCTCTGAAAGACTCAAATAACAGCTTAATCCCATTTAATTAAAATTCAATAAAATAATTCACGCTAAATAAGTTTTAATTTGTTCACGCATTTAATTGAGTTTTGAGCCAGGGAACACAATGAGTTATAATAAAGCACAACTATCACTATATAATTCCATTATAATAAATGAAGTAAAAGGAATAAAATAATAAGTCAAGCGTGCATAGGTCAGACCCTTCATAAACCAGAATCAGACAAAGACAGCGGCAGAAAAGAGCAGTGCTCTCTAAAAATAGTGATTGAATAACCGAGAGACATAGTTCGGTGATCATGGAAAAGGAGTTTTAATGGTTAATTAAGGAACAGTTCACGCAAAAATTTTAATTCTGTCATCATTTACTCACCCTCGAGTAGTTCCAAACCCGTATGAACACAAAGGAAGATATTATGAAGAAAGTTTGTAACCAGGCTGTTTTACCTTCCTGTTATTGTCTGGAAGCAAAGTGAAGGCAGCCTTTTTTCCATCCATCCATCTGGCAGTCCATCCATCCATCCATCTATCCATCCATCCATCAATCCATCCGTCAGTCCATCCATCCATCCATCCATCCATCCATCAATCCATCCGTCAGTCCATCCATCCATCCATCCATCCATCCATCCATCCATCAATCCATCCGTCAGTCCATCCATCCATCCATCCATCCATCCATCAGTCCATCAATCCATCAATCCATCCATCCATCCCCCATCCATCCATCCATCCCCCATCCATCCATCAATCCATCCGTCAGTCCATCCATCCATCCATCCATCCATCCATCCATCCCCATCCATCCATCCCCATCCATCCATCCATCCATCCATCCCCATCCATCCATCCATCCATCCATCAATCCATCCGTCAGTCCATCCATCCATCCATCCATCCATCAATCCCTCCATCCATCCATCCATCCATCCATCCATCCATCCATCCATCATCCATCCATTAATCCATCCTTCAGTCCATCCATCCATCCATCCATCCATCCATCTATCCATCCGTCATTCCATCATCCATCCATCCATCCTGCCTTCTGTCATTCCATCTATCATCTGTCAGTTCATCCGTCCATCCTTCTGTCAGTCCATCCATCATCCGTCAGTTCATTCATCCATCCATCCGTCCATCCATCCATCTTTCTCTGTGCTCATCTATCTATCTATCTATCTATCTATCTATCTATCTATCTATCTATCTATCTATCTACCTATCTATCTATCTATCTATCTACCTATCTATCTATCTATCTGTTGATCTGTCAATTTGTCGATCTATCAGTCTCTTGTATTTTCATTGACGGAGCAAAGTTGTTCGGTGATATTGTGTTTTAAACTCACAGAAAAAGAAATATCACACTCAGAATCCTGCTTCTGGTCTGAATTGATATATTCCTATGTATGGATGAACGATTCTGAATAAAATGTGTCCAGCTCAGTGCTGTGCTGAAGGGCCACAGGTGAAGGGGAAGACAGGTGGAAAACCTGATCCAAAGTGAGAATTGAGGTGGAAGAAGATAAAAGAGGATTAAACAGGCTAGACTGCCCAGCAAAGACCCTGTCTGACGTGATCCGGGGTCCATGTGTGTGAGAACAACAAGCAGAACTTCAGTATATGGAGGAAGACTTCAGAGAATCACAGAGCATGTTGTTTGTGACAGGAGCGTCATGTAAGAGTAACGCTTTTTTCTGATCAAGCAGAAGCTCACCAGTAACAGCTGCAGTGGATTGAATGAATGTGTCAGCAGTAAGCTTTAATCCCACTATGGCCAGAACTCATTCACCTGTTTGATGTCACAGTTAATATTCATGAGCAAAGCTGATAGGTTTAAAAAAAAAAAAATCCTAATGAAAGTGCTAATGAAACACATATTAATGCCTTCCACATGACTTTATTCTACATCCCTAATTCCTAAACTTAATTAATTAATTAATTAATAAGAAGAAGAAAATTAAGAGTTTACTGAAGGAAAAGTTGTTACCAATTGTTGCCTAAAGTGTTACCATTTTTATATATATTTTTTTAACACCAATAAATTAACAAAAACAAATACTAATTTCGTTTGAATCACTAATTAGGTTTGAATCACATTTTAACTTCTTGATTTTTTTGTTTTCCGTAAATTAAAAATTTAATTTAATTTAATTTAATTTAATTTAATTTAATTTAATTTAATTTAATTTAATTTAATTTAATTTAATTTTTATTTGATCTAAGCAATAGCAACAATTTTATTTATATTATTTTATTTTATATAAGCAACATTTTTTCACATAATACTTTCATGTACTTTTACTGTAGTTGAGCTATTTTATTGTCAGCACTATTAAGGATTAGATGTTTGTCAGTGACTGTGGCATATTGGCTATCATTCATTTTCTGGTTTCTCAAGAATAAAGCAATGCAGATAATATGAAAGACAGTAAAACCGAAACCCCACTAAAGACAGTTTAACAACGTACACAGCATACATGAATGATGCTCTTTAGAATCAGCGGTTTTGCATCTTTCCTAATAAATAACAACGCATTTTCCTGCAAACTCATTTGAACAGGGCAAGTCCGCTGAATAGTTTTTTTTTTTTTTTTTTTTTTTTTAGGGCCATGACTGGCATGATAGCTGTGCCAGTTAATTTTGCGTAGTAACCTTTAATTTAAACTATAGATAATTATTATTTTTGACCTCTTTTCCAGATGACACATCTGTTTCTATTCTCAGCCGTAGGCAGAATCAAAGCCTGTGAATGTGGCTCACTCTGTGACATTAATATTCATCGGGCGCTGGGGTGTATTAGATGTTGGAGATTCATGCGATTTGACCGCTGCTCTTCATTATGCTTTTTCTCTCCTCACCGCTTCTGTTCAAACCTTTCTCCCTCCACAAAACAAATATCGTTAATACAAAATTCTGTGCATTTGAAAAAAAAAAAAAAAAAAAAAAAAAAATATATATATATATATATATATATATATATATATATATATATATATATATTCTCCATGCTATTTCCTCTCAGAAATTGCTGCACACTTATGTAGCCTTGTGCATTTTTGCTCCATCCTTTTTTTGGTGATATAGAAAAACAACTTAAATATCAGTCTGTTCCAGAGACTTGAATATAAAGCATTTCTTGCATAAAGCACTTCTTTTGTGCGCTTTCTGAAGCTTCCGCTGTAATTGCACGGAGGAGAGCATGAAAACAGTCAATCAAAATTTCAACTTTTGCACAGAAAAGTGCATCTTATAGATTAGCGAGAAACAAAATGGCCATATCTGGGTATTTCTTTAATATAAACCAGTCCGGGTCGAGAATGAAGGTCTTTCCTAAGGTGGAGAAAGTTATTACGTTTTATGAATCGCAAAAACAAATGCTTTTCTTTCCCCTTCAGAATTGCATGCACTGATGAGTTATTCGCAGTAAGACCAGGAATGTGTATTAAGAAAGCATGCTGATGAGGAAATGAGGGGAGAAAATGAAAGCGAGGAGGTATGAGAATGGACAGAGAGACAAACAGAAAGGATAAGAATAGGTTGGAGATTTGCAAACAAATTTAATAACCAGCTGGCAGAGGCGAATCAGTTTTCTTGCTTTGTACTTTGCACAGACCTCTTAGACCGACGGAGAGAGAGATGGAGGGAGTGAAGCGTACAGTTGATATGTATTGTATCGGCACTGGGGAAAATCACATCCATTTAGACCTCAGTTGTTTGGGCAGTGGACACAATATCAGACGCACATTGAAACTGAAGGCCGGGGGAAAATATTACGTGCTGTTTTGAAATGCAGAGCAATGCATTTCTGAACTTTCGGAGTGGTTTTAGCACGTTGTTCGAGCTGTTCGGGGGTGTTTAAATTGTTAAACAGTCCATCATCGAGTATCTGTGATGTCTGGTGAAGTAAACTTCGCATATCTTCAACAAGACGGGTGATTTGAGCAATCACCGCGGGATGAGTTATGTGATTTGTTCAAATCATTGATCCTCAGAATGAGAAATAACAATAGTGACTTGGCAAACCTCATCCTGCAAAGCCGCTATGAACACCAAAGCCTAAGCAGAGTTATTTTATTAATATTTATATACAGTATGTACAGTATTTATATACAGTATACACACACACACACACACACACATTATATATATATATATATATATATATATATATATATATATATATATATATATATATATATTTTAAATTTTTTTCCGTTTTCTTTTCCATTTTCTTTTAATTGCCAAAAATATATATTTTTTAAATATTTTTAATTTTTAATTTTTTCTAATTTTTGTTTGATTTTAGTTGTATTATTTTGTCATGTGCTTTTTCATTTCATCAGTTTATTCATTTGTCTTTTTATTTATTGTTTATCTCAGTATTTAATCTTAATATTTCAGTTGCTATGGCAATATTTATAATTAATGTAATTGATTTCATATTTTCATGTATTATTTATTTTGAATAGATATTTATTTATGCCAATATATTTTCATAATATTTTTCAATTTTCATTTTCATTTAAATGAATTTTTTCTACATGTCTAATATTATAATATTTTGAACCAGCTTTTTATTTCGTCAGTTTTTAATTGTGTCACGGTTGCATTTTATATCAATTCCCATCGAGACTAACACTGTAAACTCAAATGAGACAGTTGTGCATTTAACTCATATACCGACTTTGTTTAGCTTGTGCGTAAAGGTTTTGCTGACATTCAGATATGAATCAATATTATTAAAATGAGAAAAGCCACATCTGCTGCGTGACTCATTAGAGCACATTC
Source organism: Puntigrus tetrazona (assembly GCF_018831695.1). NCBI lineage: Eukaryota > Metazoa > Chordata > Actinopteri > Cypriniformes > Cyprinidae > Puntigrus > Puntigrus tetrazona. Next base: position 19,039,597 of record NC_056716.1, read on the forward strand.
ATCTCTGTTCAGATGAGTCAGTAGAGATCGTGACTTTGGTTTTTGAGTTTTTTGTTATTCGGCTGTTGAGCTAATGATCTGACTGTATGAATATTAGAGTCTAAATTGATCCAAGCTGCTTTGAAATGAAACAGTTTTGCACTTATTTCAACTTCATTTTCATCCATTAATGTCTGATTATGTCATTTAGTCTCATAGTGATGATTCAACTCCAAAATGTGAAATCATAATCCTTATACTTTTCGAAAATTGCAGCCCCGCCCAACTTTGTACACACTCTGGTTCCAGTCGAGCAGATTTTGGATTATGAAAAAATAAAATAACAATAATTAAAGCTGAATGACTTGTTTTTAAAATGAGCGAGATGCACTAAAATCTTCGACCGGAAGCACGTGTGGAATGAAGTTTACGAACGGAACTGCTTCAGTGGGATGAACAAAACTATTGAAGTCTTTGATATGAAAATAAGGGATATTGAAATGAACTCATTTTTCTTTGATCTCCCCTCCAACGATGAGAGACGGGGTGTACTGAAAGGAAAGAGACCTCTTTCTTTCTGCGAATCCCTGAAGTCAGACGAGGTCCATGAGTCAACCAAACCGACTTCCAAAAAATCAACTGATGTTCAAAACACGCTTGTTCGAAAATGGACTTCTCCGATTGTCACTTAAATTTTACAGCGGATTCGGAGGTTTCGCTTAAAGGTGAAGCATGTCATGGTAAAACGCTTTCTCCTGCGGCGGTTTAATGCGCAGAGACAGTCGTGAAAGTCTGAACGCAGCGACTCTGGCACTTTCAAAACATTTCTGCGTTAGTTTGATTGGTCTGGCCTGTCAGCGCGCGTGGGACTTCATGTTGTTTGCTTTGAAAACCGAGAGCCGGGATTATGAAGCATTCTTAAGAACAAAAGAAACAAAAAAACAACATCTACTTCTATTTGCTGAATTCTCAGGAAAAAGGTAGAAAAGCTGTCACTGGGTTGGTCGTTCTTCAAAAACTACCGAAATATAGGTATTAATATGTACACCTTAGGAACAAATATGATGTTAGGTACTAAAATGTCTCTTTAGGTGTAAATAAATTATAAAAATCGTGCCGTTCAGTGATAGCTTTACCCAATTTTCTGAGTGCATGTATTTTTCTAAAAAAGTTGATTTCACACACAAAAAAAAATACACACACATACAGTATATACAGTATATATATATATATATATATATATATATATATATATATATATATATATATATATATATATATATAACTTTTTTAAGGCTTCAAATAGCAAGTCAAAAGTCAAATAGCAAGTAGAGTGACTTAAAAAGTGTATATAATGCATGTATTTTCAACTGTATATATATGTATATTAGAAATCATCATTTAAATTAAGATTAACTGAAATAAACAGAATTAAAATATTGCCTTTTTTTATTTTTAACGGTTCCAATTACGACTGTCCTAGTGTACAAACATTAAAAAAAAAATCGAAGCAACCTTTTGTGGAATGAAAAATTTCCAAGAATGTTACATGATTATTTTTTTGTTAAATAACCTTCGTTTTTAAGAGCCACACTGTAGCACTGTAAAATGTAAAAATCCAATTGTTTTTATTTTTCTTTTTGATGCCCCTATAGTTAGTGTCACTAATAACTTGGTGGTTGTTTTTCATGGACATTTCTGATTTAAAAAGAATGAATAGCGTTGACGCACACGACTACATTGTCTATTTGTTTAGTGATTTTTTTTCTCCCCTTCTGACACTGAGTTTTATTTTCAGTGAATGTTAATGAGACTTTCTTGGCGTTTTGGCTGAAAACAGAGCAGATCAGTCTTGATGGCTATAGCTGCTGTCAGTGAAATTGTTCATGCTCGGTGGTTGTGTACGAAAATGTAGGATTAATTTTCCACATCTCCGTATTTTTTGCTTTCTAATGATGAGCTGAACCCCTTCGCGCGCACGCATCGACTCTGCGAATCAATTTTGGGGTTTCGCAGGAGAAAATCAGCTCGCATTTCTTCAGTGTCACAAGCACGGAGCGTAATTAGTGTGAATAATTAGCCAAAGAGGCGTTTTAATTATTCACTCCAGGAAACAATTCAATTTCCATAGAGCACCACTGACAGCCCGTACAGCGGGTCACATGAAAGACTGAAGCCCTTCGTAATGTGAAAAGCACACCTCTCGTGTAACCGTACGCTCCGGATTATCCATCACTTTCGTTCGGTCTGTTCTTGGGGAGGGTACAGCTATAGCAGCCCTTTGACAAGCAAGATGGTTCTCTTCGGTTGTCCTGATGCCATAACATTATTTTCTGCTTTATGCATTATTGTATCATAGACTATATGGATGCCATTTATATGGGGAGAACTAACTAGTTCTTAGTGATATTAATCTTGTTCACGTTTTTTTGAGACTTTATACAGACTGTACCATACTCAGTCACATGAACCTGTCGAAAATTGTTTTATTTATTAATTTATTTTTATGTACATTTGTCTTTGCTGTCACTTTTGTTCTCATTTATAAAAAAAAAAAAAAAAAAAAAAAAAAAAAAAAAAAAATAAAATATATATATATATATATATATATATATATATATATATATATATATATATAATATAAGATTTGGGTCAGAATATCTGTATACTTATTTTATTTTAATAAATGAATGAATAAAAAGAATGTGTATCTATATATATATATATATATATATATATATATATATATATATATATATATATATATATATATATATATATATATATATATTTGAGTCCGAGTATGTATAAATATACCAAATTTTTAGAATAGTTCATCTGTATATTTATTTGATTTTTGAGTTTTGTTGTTAAAAAAGGAAGGACATTGTTCAGTAAAGCCTGTTTGGAAACCATCATTATTTTTAATCAATATCTATAGAACTGCTCGTCACAGATAACCTCTCACAC
>NC_056716.1:19045045-19167545 GCF_018831695.1 Puntigrus tetrazona
TATATAATAAATAAACATTACATTACATTCTTATTTCTCTCTTTTTTGGAGGTCATTCACAAGTCACACAACAATACAGTAGTTTTTCTTTTTTCCATTCTTATGTTATGTCCTCCCACACACACACACACACACACACACACACACACACACACACAAATACATAGGAGGATGGAGGTGGAGGTACAAATGCTGTGTGGGTCATATCCTCATAAACATGTTTCCGTATGATGTAGGTTTATAATTTTCTCCAGCACAATAAAGGCGACAATAAACCCCCCCAGTCCATCTCTCTTCTGTTTACGAGACAGACTAAATTCAAAGCCATTCACCCTGTTTTTAATGTGAATGCCGGTGATATATCTATTTTTCCCCCAGTGATGTTCACTATGTTTCGTGCCTTTAGTAATCGGGTCAGGGTGAGACACTATACAGCTTGTTAAATGGGTCAAACACAGGAGGATGCTTATTGATTTCAGGGTCTCTGGGTGAGATACAGAGACATGAACTGAATGTCGCTACACACTAGTCTTTTGTGAGAGGTGTATACATTCTGCATCGACGTCTGTAACTTATATTCATCGAATGCTGGCCGGCAAATTTGTTTTCCAGCGACCGAGCCTTCAAGGATGAAACTAGTTTGATGCATTGTCACCTGATCGCCGTTCAGATCCTTTTCATCATTGTGCAATGATCCACAAAACACATATGTGCTCAAAATCACAACGGGACCCAACATACATACAATAAAGAACCAGCGAGAAAACAAATAATTTGTGCTTAGAACGCCCAACACAGCGGCGGTGGAGTAATGATCAACAGCCGGGGGTAAACAAAAAAGATTAATGAAAAAATATGAGGTTTTAATTGAGGTATAAAAGTAGATATAGTGAAGATCTTCCAGAGAGTGATTTATGATGATAATTCTTGAGACGTGGGACAAAACGTCTTCTCAATTTCACCTGCTGTTAGTTTTGAAAATGGCAACATATCCACTTGGAAATTAATCAGATGATCTCTAGAACGCCGTCATAAAATAATACTGCGTTATTTGTTTTATACAGATTGTACATCATCTTTTATCATTGATGAAACCAGCTGTCAACAGACTATTGTGATAAATGTACATAATAATCATTAAAAAAATAAAATTATGTTATGTGTTTGCATAAAATAAGAAAAACGTTTGGAAAGAAGTCTCTTATGCTCACAATGTTTTGATCAAAAATACAGAAACAGAAAACAGCAGTATTTGGAAATATCATCACTGGGTTTTCAGCGTCACGTGGTCCTTCAGAAATCATTCTAATACGCTGCTTTTGCTTCAAGATTCTTTGATGAATAGAAAGTTCAAAAGAACAGCATTTATTTGATATAGAAAACCTTTACTGCCACTTTTGGTCAATTTGTGACATCCTTGCAAAATGAATTTGTTAGAAAAATTCTCACTGTCCTTAAACGTTTGAATTAATAATAATAATAATAATAATAATAATAATGATGATGATCATGGCAATGATGATAATAATAATAATAATAATAATAATAATAATAATAATAATAATAATAATAATAATAATAATAATAATAATAATAAAAAAAAAAAATCATGAATTTGAGTAAAATATTTTAGAAAAGTTGCTAACATGTAGACTATAAAATCACTCAATATTAAAGTTTGCCTTTATCATCTGCATTGAGTTCAACGGAGCTCCATAGACCCGGGTAAGAGTTTTTCCTGTGTTAAAATCATGAGATGTTAACTTAGTAACATACTTAGTAAAAAAACATCTCTTAGTAACTAGAAATGCCAGATACTAGCAAACAAATAGCTACTGTATAATTTTTCAGTTTGTGCGATCTGTTTGTGTCTGAGTACGCATGGATATGATGTAGATGAGTGCTGAAGAAGGGAATGTGTAAATTAGCTGCATATATGCGTGTTTAAACTCTGATGCTTGTGATGTTAGCAAACAGCACGAGTGATTAATATAGCGGACAGGTGGTACTATTATAAATGTTTGCTCTCTGTTTCCTTGGTGTGACTTATATATTCTCGTCTCCCGTTGACACGAAGACAACAGTCGGCTGTGGTTTGTCTTGCTTTTCCTCATCTATCACTGGCGAAAGATGGATGGGAGAGAGAATGTAAGGACACTAGCCGGATCAAAGGCTGCTAGCCTAGCATCACAATCTGTCCTTACGTGGACGGAGGCTCTGGCTTTAAACATGAATTTGCTCATGTCAGGATTGTGCGCCATTCAGATTGCTTTATGAATTCTGATTCAATTACTGGGTTTGAAATGAGAAACTGAAATAGAATGAAATATACTGCTATTCAACAAAACCTATTTACTCTGTGTGTGTGTGTGTGTGGTTGTTATATGCATGCATGCATGTATGTATGTATGTATGTATGTATGTATATATATATATATATATATATATATATATATATATATATATATATATATATATATATATATATATATATATATTTTAAAATGTGCAATTCAAAGAAAACATAGGATTTACAGATTTTATTAACCCCAATGAATCATTGGAGATTTAATATAAAATTTTATAATATTTTATACATTTTGTAAACCTGTAAATATGCTAACAATTAAATAGTATAATTAAATAGTATATACACAATTTAATAAAATTAAATGTTACTTTTCAAAATATTTAGAAATAATTTAATGCATTTATTATGATTATTTATTTATGATTTATAGCATTTTTAGTTTGAATTAATTGAATACTTTAATATTAATATTTATTAAAGGTGCATTAAACAAAAGTAACAGTAATATTATAAATAATTTCTACTTGAATTCCAAAAGAATTCATTAACAATAATAAAAAATCAGAAAATCAGAAAATTAAAATGACATTGCAATATTTTAATGATCTCTCTGCAAGATGAGGCTGAAGATTTAGTATTTCATCACAGCAATAAATTCCATTTTTAAATACATACAAATAGACAACAATTAATTTAAAATAACAAAAACATATCTCGATTTGTACTGTTTTATTATATTTTCGTATACTACAAGGGAGCTTCTGCCTCTGTTCATTAAAGCTGAATACTGTAATCTTGTTCTCGGTGGCTCTGTGTTGTCATGGATGCCACTTGCCCACACCTGTCTGAAGTTTCCAAGACCTTTAGCTTGCAGGCACATTAACTATCAGGGTGTAAATCACCTCACGTTTCGACATCTGCGTTTTAACATACGACACACGCTTCCACCCGAACACAAAATATACAGCAGTGCATTAAAGAACGGACAATAAGACAGCGTTTCAGGGCGGCGTCACCCTGGCAGCTGTCCATCATCTAAACAACCCAATTCCGTCGCCTATAACAGCCCTGGCTGACTTATGTTTACAAGGGATACTTCAGACCGCAGAGCTCTCCGTCTTGCTTTAAACAGTTCATTTATGGATGCGGTAAATCACTGACCCTGTCACCCGCAGAATGCCGTTGTCACACTTAAAAGAAAACATACGCAAGCTGGGAACAGGTCAAATAGCGCGGCTGGTCATTTCCCCCACCTTTAAATGTAAAATATGAGCCGCAGCCTGCTCTCTGACATTGTAATCCGGAGGGGAAGCTGTGGCCCGTCTCTGTGGAGGTGGGAGAGATTGGCCGGGCTTTTCAGGGTTTGCTTTTGCTGCTGGAGGGTTGAATATGAGGTTCAGCTGCAGGCCAGCCTGTGTGACTGACAGCTGTTAGTTAAATGGAGGGCATTTGAGTTTGATGTGATTGATTATGTGGTTGGTATGGCATGATGGAAGCAGCTGAAGGCTAACCGGAAGGTTGCTGGTTTAATTCCCACACGGAACGAGCCATAAGGCATCACCACCGTGCCCTTGAGCGAGGCACTTAACCTCGGGTCACTCCAGGAGGACTGCACCTATTACGAGTGTACTGTAAATCACTTCAGATTAAAGGAATAGTTTGGCCAAAAATGAAAACCAGTTCAAAATGTACTCACCTTCTGGCTATTCAGAACGTAGCCTCACGTCACTGCGAATGAGAGCTGATGATAACATTACAGTAATCCACAAATAATCCACACCACTCCAGTCCATCAATTAATGTCTTGTAAAGTGAAGAGCTGCATGTTTGTGGGAAACAAAACTATTATTAAACCGTCACCTCTGGCAAAGATACCAGTCCATAATCCAAAAAAACGCTTCCTAAAGTGAAAAAGTTATGCTGTTGTCCTCTCAAATTAAAAATCCACTTGAATGTTTGTTTAGATCTGTTTTGGGCTGTTTAGGTTTGTAAATGGTGTGTGCATATTTCTCTCCAGATCCAGATATGACATTTACACTGAAGAAAGCAATATTATTAAAGCAATTTTAATTAGCCGCAAACAACCCGGTCTCATAAAAATATGTACCTCTGTGCACTTTCTGTGCAATACCCTTTTTTTCGTGACTTACTGTCTTCGTAAATCGTGGCGAAACGTGCACTGAGTGATAAATTTGTTTCTGATAAACTCACAGCTTTTGGCTTCTCTAGACTGGAGCGGCGTGGATTATTGTGATGTATTTATCAACTGTTTAGACTCTCATTTTGATTGGCACCCATTCACTCCAGTGGATTTATTGGCGAGCGAGTGATGGAATGCTACATTTCTCCAATCTGTTTCCATGAAGAAACAATCTCATCTACAAGTTAGATGGCCTGATGGCGAGCAAGCTTTCATTTTTTTTGCGCATGCTGTTTGGTTGCATAAAACAGTAAAAAAGCATCAGCTATTAACGTTTTTAGGCATAAATTCCTGCACAAATTAATCAAGAAAGATGAGATAGAAAGATCGAGATTTCTATTGGTGGTATTTGTCTTGATTGGTTGGATTGTTTTTGAGCAGCTGTACATGGTATCTTTTTTGGGCAGCAACACTGTGTTCGATGTTCGTGGAAAAACAAGCTGAATGCATTTCTATGAGAAAGTCATTCATACGCATATTGCTGCATTGCATAAATTGCTAGATCTTCACCCAAAAAATCATTCTGTGCAGAACATTTATCAATCATCTTGAAATCAGAGATTTTAAACGAATCATTATGAATTTAGCTTTTCCATCACTCTCAGGTCCTAATCGTTCTTTTGTAAAAAATAATAAAATGGCAATTTCATGAACAACTCATGAATATGCATATTAGTTTGATGCATGTAGAAGACGTTAGAATAATAAATTCAGTGATGTGTCCAAACTTTTTCCTGCTAGTGTATCCGTGTGCGTTTCTGCAGGAGTATGGCGGCTCAGGCGGCCATGTGCTGCATGCGTGTCCATAATTCATAAGCACTCTGTCATGTCAGCAGTCCGCCGGGCGTGTGGGGTAATTCATGTCATGGGGGTTGCTGAGTGGTGGGCTGGTCAGTGGGTCGGCCCGAGGTGTCCCGCCGTGATCCACATCCGCCGCGGAGCTGCTCGTTCACCCGGGGGTCAGCCGTTTGTCACGGCCCTGATATATGAGCCCTGACGGGGCAGAACTGCTGAATTTGGATCCCCGTATAATGAAAAATCCCTTAGCGTGTGTTTGTGGAGGAGATGCAATGTGTGATCTATTACATGCGCTCTGTATGGTGACTATCTAGCACATTTGTGCTGATTTCATACTTTTTTCAGAACGGCAAATTACAACTGATTTGCTTTATTATGACAATTAGAAACGTCAGGCCTATATGCTATGCTGTCACCTGCCTCATTGTATAGACAATATTTAAGTTACTTTTTCTTATAAGCTAATTACATTGATACCTTCTTTTAAATATGCCTATAAATAATTGCTTTGTGCATTTGCATTCATATGATAATTCTAAATTATAAGATAAATCCAGATTTCAAAGTGTATATGTGTGTATGTGCGTACATGCTGCAATGATTCTGTCTATGGTTTGAAACAAGCTTTAGCTCCATGATGCTGCTTTTAATCTGATGAATAGGCTTTACTGACCCTAAGTGTGTCCTGCCATCACACTCAAGCTTCACACGTGCGTTTCTTTTATGCTGTAAATGGTCCATGTCAGTGTTATTATCACATGTATGCCTAATGAGCAACTATGAGTGTTTTACAAGGACAATTTAATAGCGGTTATTAAACCTCAGCCTGTCTGCCTCTCTTATAACAGAAATAGAGGGAAAGACCTTTTGCATGCAATTTGACATGCCCATGAGCAATAAAATACAGCCCAATGAGTCATATTCTGCTTGCTTTTTATAGAACTGTGCCTTTAATATTCTATCATAACATTTGGAGTTCGCAGTCGCTTAATATGGACATACCAAAAACAAAAAAAACTTTTTTGAGTAATATACTTGGTTGCTTTACTATATATAACATCTTGTGTTTGTGTGTGTTTAAGTGGTGTTTTATCATTGCGCATGATACTGTATTAGTAACTTTTTCCGACAGTGACTTGCCTTAGTGAATGCAAAGTAATCAAAGGCTATCCCCGCCTTCACAGGAGTTGCCAGTAAATGGAATATATCCCATTGATTTAAGCACATCCCAGAATTCCTTCTTTTCCGGGTTGGGTGTAAGCTGATGAGAACATAATGCAGCAATTTGTGCAACAGAAAGTGCAGAGCTCCCGTTTGCTAAACACACTATTAGGTGGTGTGCGACAGACGGCCATTAATATCAGAGACCTTCACATCAAGGTCTAGAAAGCTCTGGGGCCTGTATTGTATTTCATCTTGGTTCAATGGCAATGAGATTGTTGATTTCTTAATCTCAACATCGGGATGGCCCGGGTTTGATCAAAGAATATATAGACCACGTATGCCTGGCGGTTTTGAATTGAGGTAAAGGACCTCGAGGGAGTCCAAGGCGATCTGTGAAAAATGCTTGGAGAAAAACTGTGTAAAAATGTGTTATAAAAATTAATAAATAAAAAAAGACATTTAAATAAACTTTGCTTTGATATATGTGACAGGAGGAGAGAAAATACGATTTCAAATAAATACATGTTGTCTATAAATTGTGGCAAGAAGCATAGCATATCAAATAAAACATGCAAAGAATGTAAAAAAAAAAAAATAAATAAAATAAATATAATAAATAAATATATATATATATATATATATATATATATATAGCTGCCTTTTACAGTTTTTAGAAAGCAAATTCAGATAATTTTATATTATTATTACAGCAATATTTATTTTATTGTATTTTTAGAGCTTAGTTCAGTTGACACTTTTGAATGAATGTGAAATTTGAAGTGGAAACACCGAAATAGCTCTTTCTTGTAAAACATACTGCAATAATCCTTCATTTACAACAACTTAAAAAAAAAAAAACGTTTTTCATTGTAGCACGACTCTAAGCCGTTTTATTTTGGTGTCTCTGAACTCTTACTGTTTCCATTTTGCGTTTGGAAACGAGCCTGCATAGTAATGAAGTCAGTGATATTGAAAAAACACTGTATAACTCCGAGACCCGAACATCTCTTTCTCACACCAGATAGGAAATCATCAGCTAAATTGGATCGATAACTAATTAACACTTAGCATCTTTGTGCCAACCTCTTTAACTCTTCACGCAATCGCTTTCCCTCGCCCTGCGGATTCACGTGCAATTTAGCTATTTGCTGAGCTCTATGCTATCTCATCTTTTCTTTACTTTAAACACTTACTGTACATAGTCTTCAGAACGGATAAAGGCCGGTATTGATCACGATGGTGCCGAGTAAAAAGGCTGGCGGAAACGGCTAGAGAAACAAAGGCTTCGGTGAACAGGCTGTTGAATGAAAGTCTGGTATTAATAGGGCAGCACTTCAAAGGTCAACCGCATGGATGAATTAAATGAAGAAGGTCAACGATCTGAAAATGACTTTTGTTGCCTATCTAATTAGTGAATGGATGCTGATGATAACTCTCATTTAAGGGCATGTTGAGAAACCGGGAATTTAACTTGGCTCAAGATCTTGAGAACATGCACATCTGAAACGGTGTGAACGTTAATCTGGTGAGAAGGTGAATTATTGATGCCGTGCTCCCATCAGTTATGGGAGGTTCATTTGTGTGAAGATAAATGAGTTGCGGCTGGAGCCGATGGCTTTACGAGTGACAGACTGTCGGTCTAAGCTTTCACTGGAGGATTAGTCAAAGTTTGACTTTACCATTTGCATATCATCACCGATTAAGGCTGTATTCCCATTTGGTTTGATTGTTTTGTCTAAACCCTGAGTTTAAATGCGCCTCCTTACCACTGAGCTCTTTTAACTGTAATTATTTGACTGCGATACGTTTACTGCCTTTACCGCCGCAGCTAGATAATGACTTGGGAGGAAAAGTTGCTGGCTTGAAGTTTTGACTTTTATCTCGTTGACCAAAACAACACACTTTGTACAACACTTGCGTTTTTATGCGTTGTAGATGCAATCAATGTGAAATGTGAAACAATGTGAAATGCATCATGTTATTAAGGATACACATGGGTATATTCCTTAATAATAATAACTAGATAAAAAAGTTTGTCAAGACAAACCTAGGTTTGAGAAAGCCTGACCAGAAAGTTTGAAAAATTGTAAAAGCTTGATGGGTTTAAGAAGTTTTTAAATGTTTAAAGTTTGATGGAAAGATTTGATATAGATGCCAAGGACCTCAGAATGGTTGCTAGGGGATTCTAGGTGGTTGCTAATGTGTTGCTATGTGGTTGCTAGGGTACTTGGGGTGGTTGCTAAGGTGTATTCCTTATAATAATAATAATAATTTACATATTATAAATCACATTTGCGAGCAGCCATTTTTATTTATTTATTTATTTATTTATAGTTATTAGTTGATTTATTTATTTCTACATTTTCCAATTGCTAGTTTTTATTACATTTATTGAACTTATTCGAATATTATTTGTATTGCGTTTTAATAACATTTTTATATATGTAATTAAGAATTTATAAAATGAAAAATATTTTAATTATTAAATAATACATATTTATTTCTGTCATGAATATCAGTTCACTTCGGCAGATATTAAATAACTTTTGTGTAGTTCAGTTTAAAGTTTAAATTCGTAATTCTTCTCTCAACTAGTTATAGTTGTTTTTCCTCTTTATTCATTCTAAAGCTCAGGTGCATAAACTGAGATTGCATTCATACAGGAAAATGCATTGGGACTGCGTTCATATTAGCAAAAAATAAAATAAAAAATAAACAAAAACTGACCTTTTCAATCGGGCAATGTGTATCGGGCTTCTTTCTCTCGCGTCAGAGGGCCTACATGAAATCTGTAGCATCCTCGCCATTTTGTGGCATTTCAGCACAAGTTCTCGCTTAAAAGTACACTCTTGAAACATGTTGGTGTGTGATTGTGAGAAACAAAGTGATAGACACATAATTATTACAGGTAGTACATGGTCTGCCTTAAAGTCCAGCAGGCGTCTAATTGCTGGTAACAGCCGAGAGAGACAGCTTCAGTGATGATGAACAGGCGTATTCAAACTAATGTTCTCTGTCTTCACAGCTCTTAATCTGGCCAACAGAGCAGTGACCTTCTCTGAGTGGCCTTTAAATTTTAATGAAAGGTCTTCTGAGAGGTTAAGTGAGTCCTTTGAGAGAGGATCGTACTTAAACTCTTAAAGGAAGAGAGAGGGGAGAAAGTAGGTGGAAGCGAATGAGACGGAAACAGAAGAAGGAGGTTGAGGCTGTTTAGCGGCCTACTTTTGTTCGATCCTCAGGCGCGCGCAGAATCTGCCAAAGGTAAATACCTGGGTTTGCAGGGCATTGACCCAGTAATGTGTTTTCATTGTTTAAGAAAGCGTGATCCAAACTCGTCCTCAGGCCGCAGCGCGCAGCGGGCTTTCAGACGGACCGCTATCCGGACACCTGCATAAACCTGTTTTCTGCCAATAGAGTTGAGGAGATGGTGTTGTCCTGGCTCACAAGTTAGGTTTTGCACACGGTTCGCATTTAATATTTCATTTTGTATTTTCATGTCATTTCACTTCTAGTTTTTTTGCCTTTGCAATAATACATTCTTATAAAATAGTGTCGAAAATGCCAAATCACTAAAACTAGCAAACAAGCAAAACAAAAAGCAAGGAACTACCAAATGGGTTGAAATTTTACCTCTACGTTCTCAGAAAGGTATACTTGGTGGCGCAAAGTTCATCTTGTACACATAAAAGTTGTTTTTCATTTATTTAATCATTGCAAAACGTGTATAACCAGTTGTTGGAATTTGGAAGATTAAATAAATTAGATTATACAGTCAGTACACTGATTTCTAAAAACAATGTGATCCTTTTTGAAAGAATCGTTCACTCAAAAATGAAATATTACCAAATATCATCGACTTATGACTAGACGGAAGACCAAAAACCAATCGATCTGCTTTGGAGGACGAGTGATGACTTATTGGTTATAGCTTTACGTTGCAGCACTCAAAATAATGGCCGCTATCCACCAGCTTTACCGAGCTTGGAAGAGCCAGAATACATTTTTAAAACAGGTTTATATTTTAATGCACGTTTAGGTCGGCTTTGGGGTGAGTAAAATATGGGGTCATTTTTATTTTTGGGAACTATTCCTTTAATTTCACTTATTTCACTTTTAATATCTAATTCCTGCGTGTAGTCTTTTGCAAACTGAGCAGTTATTTTCACATTTTGTATGAAATATGTAATAAATAACTGGCGTGTAGTTTGGTCCCAGCGATCGCGGATGACGAACGGTTTATTCTTAAGCTTAACAGGCTGTGCGGTGGATTTTTGATTATGACTTTAGTTGTTATGAACGAGCGACTGCTGAAACAAGCAGCTGTTCGGTACGAGCAGCCAACGCAGTGTAAGTTTTGGCCAGGTTGAGTGAGTCTGCCGTGCACCTGGCTCCGAGATCCTCCTCCTTCCTCTCTCTGCAAACTGATTTTTGGGCAAAGAAAGAGGACTGATTATTTTGGCACCCTCCTTTCCCGTATTAGATTTACATCCATGCATTATTTCAAAAACAAATTCCAAAGTTCCGATTTTAATTCGATTTTTTTCTCTTTCGCTACGTATCCTTTCAATCGCGTTTCGTGCGGCAGGCAGGTGAAGTTAATGAAATCAATTGAACGTGAATTTATTCCAAAACAAACAAAAAAAAAAATACATACACTACTTTTAAAGGTCAGTGAGATTTTTTTTTTCTTTCAGCAAGAATGAATTGGATTGAATCCATTATTATTATTTTCCCCACAACTGTTTCAATGCTGATAATAATAAGATTTTTTTTTTTTTTTATGAAAAGCAAATCAGAATATTAGTATGATGAGACTGGAATAACGATGCTAATAATTCAGCTTTGCATTACAGGAATGAATACTATTTTACATTGGATTCAAACAATAAATTGTAATAATATTTCACGATATTACTGCTTTTACAGTTGTTTTGATCAAATGCATGCAGCCTTAAGAGACATATGATGAATAAGATATCTTACCACATAAAAGCCTTGTCAAATAGTGAATGATAGTGAATAGAAATAATGAATCTAATGATCTTCCTTAAGTTTTGTCCGTTGCATTGAAATGAGCTGCAAGCGGCGCTGAAATCTCATTAATATGAGCCCAACCTTGTTTTGCTGCTGACGCGGCGAAGGATACCTCCAGATGATGCTGTCATCACTTATGTGTAGCGTGCGTCTGTAACAGAGCGATTTATGATCCCAGGAAACGCAGCCTTGAGAAGTCAGAGGTCTGAACTAACGGTTTGTAACGCTGCAGGGTCGAGGGCCGCCGGGTGCTGCTGGTGGTGGGACACTTCGGGGAAATTAAGTCACAAATCAAAGTGCAATCGTTATCGAGTTGAGCGGCTCCTGGCTCGTGTGGATCAGGGCAGGTGCGCTCGCACATTTGTGGCTATTTCAGCAGGTGTGTTCTGAACAGGTGTTTGCCAACAACAGATGAATCGCTCGAAGGAAGCGCAACTGCTGCTTTCATTGCGGTCGTGTACAGAGATATACATGAGCGTATAGAGGCGCATTGTTGTACGCCAGTGCATGTCATCGCAAAGAGACAAAACAAACAAAGAAAGAAAATGAATAAATAAATAAAGTGGTATTTATTAAATATATAAATATTTTATTCATTATATGTTAATTCATATAAAATATATATTGATTTGGAACAACATGTAAAAATAAATAAATAAAAAAGGTTATATATATATATTCACATGTACACACACACACACACACACACACACACACATATATATGTGTGTGTGTGTGTCTGTAAAAGACTATAATATATAAAATATAAGATATAAAATATATATTGTTTGGAACAACATGTAAAAAAATTAAATAAAAAAAAATTATATATATATATATATATATATATATATATATATATATATATATATATATATATATATAAAAGAGTGACTTATGATCTTATAAGTCTATATATATATATATATATATATATATATATATATATATATATATATATATATATATATATATATATAGTATTTTTTTTTTTTTTTTTTTTTTTTTTTACATGTTGTTCCAAACATACACACACACACACACACACACATATATTTAATATCAAATATATTTTATTTTGGAAAAATAAAAGTTTATATTGACTTATTATCTCTAGTAAATAAAAAGATAAATTAATAATATTTAAAAAAACACATTTTAAAAATAAATCTTTTGACCAACATAACATAACATAACATAACATAACATAACATAACATAACATAACATAACATAACATAACATTCTGAATATGTATTTGTTTATTTATTTGTGTATTTATTTATAAGTGATCATCGTTGTTTATTGAAACATCTTTTATATTTGTGAAAATAACTTGCGACAATGATTTGTTAAAAACTGATCTGAAGGCTGTATAATATTACAAAGAATATAAAGAATGTTTAAAATCTCTGAAGAGTTTTAATGGCTCATCTTAAGACACTTCGCCAAAAGCGGTGTATGATAAGAAGAGAAAGAACCACCGAAGAACCTTAATTCCTACGAGTGTTTGTCTAATAGATTTAGAAGTGGGTCACAGAATACAGGACGGAAGAACCGTCCAGAAACGACGAACAAACAGAAGCAGGGAGGATTTAGTTCGAGAGGGATTCTCCGTAGCTTAAGTCGATGCGATTCCACCGCTTAAAAAAAGAAAGATGAATGAAGATGAGATTAAAGGAGTATCGGGAGGGCTGGAAAACAGCTGATCGATGGCTCGGCGTGAAGATCCTTTGTGCAGTAATTACAGCCGAGTCACAGCTGCCTTTGTTTCCCAGAACTGAACCGATGAGCGTCTTCACGCCAGCCTGCGTATGGAAGACAATTCAGCAGAAGGTCACTTCCATGGTTATGAAGCCACGGAAACACTTTTTCCCCCCTTTATCAGGTGTTTGTTTTGTTTTTCATGGATCCGTTTTGCTTTGGAAATAAATAGCAAGCCTGGCAAATGTCAACATGAGCACATTGATTGCCACAGCTGAACCCAATTCCATCGAGTGAGGACAGAAAATCAGTGGATTGAGTTATCTGAGGCTCGGGTCCTGACCTTTGTGCTCATGTCTGTGATAGCGGGAGCCCTTATTGATAACATTTCTCAATGAGGGTCTTCTGAATAGTGATCGAGCAACTGCAAAATGAGACGGGCTATCGATTACAAATGTCTCGTTCGATGCCGATCACAACAGAAGCTGAGAGAGGAGGGCAGTTTGGAATAGAATTTATTTTTTATTTAATTTTTTTTTTTTTTCCACATTCGGCCAGTCAGGCTTTACTTTTTTTTGTCTTCCAGCAAGCTCTGTGTTTATTTATTAAATTGTATTGTATTTATATTGCAAGTATGTATAATTAAATATTATTGTACTGGAAATAGGAAAGGTACTTTTATGACAAGATCACTTAAATAGTATATTTATTTGAAATATTGCTGTATATATATATAGTACAGTTATATAACACTTAGATAAATGCACATATTTCAATTAATATAAACAATATAATAGAAATATATTTTTAAAAAAATAACAATTTAAGTTACATAAATTAAAATATTTTTTTACTGATTATCTTTTGTTTCTACATCAGATCTATTTTTGGTGACAAAAATATAATTCATATATAATTTATTTTAAAACATTATTTTCATTTTATTTTCAAAACATATTTCAAAAAAATATATATATATATATATATATATATATATATATATATATATATATATATATATATAATGTATTTAAATATTAAAATATTAAAATTTATATACATAAATGTATCAGTTTTGTTTATTACTTATCAATATGTTTTTATTAACTAAATCAGTATTTGCTGTGAGAATACATGTTCATTTATAATTCATATATTATTGATTTGAAACAAGTATTGTGCAGCATATTGGTCTTTACTGTCAATTTTGATCATTGAGAGTTTTAAAGTCCTTATCTTGGCTCATAATTATGCCGCTAAACGATTAATCACATCCAAAACTGTTCTTCACATAACATATTTGTGTATACTATGTATATTTATTACATGTATATAAATACAAAACCATGCATGTGCATATTTAAGAAAAATATTTTAGCTTACACATTAAATATATTAATATATATTATAAGAATATAAATGCATATACATATTTTTCAGAATATGTATATACTGTATGTGTGTATCTATATATATATATATATATATATATATATATATATATATATATATATATATATGCACACACACGTTATTTTAAATGCGGTAAAGCATTTGACACCACTACATACTCTATATACTGTAATTATTAGTTAAAACGCTTTTTTAAATGCGTGTGGTCAACGTTCTCCCGTTCATAGCAAAACGAGTCCTAGCTAACATCAATTCACATTTGTTACTTCACTTAACCGCGGTACAGGCCGTAATATAGACTGTGACCTGGACGCGTGCAGTAAATTTTCATGCCGATCGGCCTCAGGAGTGATTTGATGTTCCTCAGGGACGTTCGGGGCAAAACACCGGCGTATCGCTCTGCCCTCAGCCTCCGAGCATACAGGACTGTAATTCTTATTCAGAACGAGGCATAAGTTGCTTATAGCTGTTATTTTATATTTAGTACATCCTCCCGTAGGTAAAAGCAGGGGGTTCCTGTCAGAGCCGTGATGGAGCTTCCCATCCCGGCCGCCGAGTTTATGTCTGTAACCTCTCGCGCTCTATAAACCTAAATTGTTCTATCAATCACAAAAGCACAATTATCAGCAAAATCTCAAGCCGCTGCTTCTGTTATCGTCATTTACCCCTTTTTTTTTTTTTTCACACCCGCATAATGCCGTTTGGATCGATTCAGAG
Source organism: Puntigrus tetrazona (assembly GCF_018831695.1). NCBI lineage: Eukaryota > Metazoa > Chordata > Actinopteri > Cypriniformes > Cyprinidae > Puntigrus > Puntigrus tetrazona. The sequence goes on from NC_056716.1 coordinate 19,060,386, forward strand.
CACATTTGCTGGTGCGCTTTTATTGCGGAAGGGACTGCGAAAACGACTGTAGGAGAACGGCGGCGTTGAGCGGAGACGTGTGGCGAAAGAGTTAACGAGATTACGCCGAAAGCTGTTGCTTCGGTGGTTGAGACGAACTGAGAAACGGCCGCTTGGATTGCATCAGCAACACAAATACACACACATATCGCAGCCGTGTATTGATGCACTTTGGGAAACGCGGACACCTTTTTCTGATAATCCTCTCGGACTATTCCGGGCACGGCTTCTCTTCGGGCCCGCCGGTGAAATCGATGCCGAGCCGGACGGAAATTTGGTTAGAGACACCGGGTGCTCTTGTAATCCCATCATGCTCAGAGTCACAGACACATTTCAGCCAGAGTTAAATATGGTTGTTTGACGGGCCGGCGTGATCGATTTCTTCTTTCGGGGCGCTGTTATAACTCCATCGCTGGCCCGCTGAGCTGCTTTTATTGCCCGGTTGTTCTCGAGGCGGCGCTAACGTTGCACTGAAACTCAACAAACGGCAGCAATTACAACGCATAAACCGAGCGAGCTCTGGGAAGTGATGCATCGATCTGCACGCAAGGCAAAAAAAAAAAAAGAGATTGCATTGAGATGTTGCAAAACTGAGTGTGCTGCAAAATAAAAAAAGTTTAATTGGTACCGTGCATGAAAGGAAAGAGCAGGAAAAATGCCTTGGTCTTCAGGATAAATAATAAATGGCAGGGGACAAATAATAGCACATTGGAAATGTTAAAATATACCATCATCTCCTACAGCACTGCAAACCTTTGAGGTTTTTATTCTTTGTATCGAGCCAGCAGGTCAATCTGTGACATTTAGATCTACTGTTGGTCAAAAATCTTTTAGAAGTGGGCATTTCATTGCCAGTCCTGAATGGGAGTTTGCAAGGAAAATGTCCAAGAATCGCATGAATATAAATATGGCTTTTTAAAATGGTGACCATTATGTTTAGAAATCAATTTTACTTTATTATATTTATTTTTATATTTTTTATTAATTATATTTCATTTTATTTCATTGTCGATAATTAATTATATTTTTATTTCTTTCTAAATGTAATTGCATTTAATTTTACTTCATTGCCAAGCATTGTTTAATTTCTTTTAATTTAATTCAATTACATTTATTTTTATTTAATTTTATTTTGTTGCTTTAATGATATTAGTCATTTCAGAGACAGAATTCTTACACTCTCAGAAATAAAAGTACAAAAGCTGTCACTGGGTCGGTACACAAAGGTACATATTAGTACTTAAAGTGTACATACTTGAACCTAATAGGTACAAAGTGTACCTTTTAAAAGCTGCCACCCAGTGACAGCTTTTGTACTTTTTTTTCTGAGAGTGTACATTCTAAAGAAAACTTTACAAAGTGACACTTTTTTCCTCGCTATGATGATGTGTATAAATGCACAATAATAACTTGTTTTAAAATAATAAATGATTTCAGTAATGATTTTATATTTGTTTAATTTAAGTTCATGGCTCAGGTCGTGTTGCAAAAAGGTATTTTACTCTATTATGTTAAGGTTATCTATTATTAATGTTGTCGGCGTGACTATTATTTTACTCACCGAAGATAAATGTTTGAATTTAAACACATTTTATTATATATATTACACATTTTGCAAACGTGCAATCTATCAGCATAATTCATTTTGATAACGCGTTAATTATGAGATAAATATTTTGACACAGAGCAGCATGATTTAAACCTACATTTGCAGTCAATCGAGGAAATCTCGTGGGGATATATAACTCCAAACGCAGATCCCAGATTAATCCTATAATCAGAGAGGGAAGTGTAGTGTTTGCTTTTAGTTCTCTCCGTATGTTGAGTATAGTAGGCTCCAGAATTCCCTGTGTTCCTCCACGGCACATTCATATCCTCCATTTACGGCACTGGGACTCTCTACCCCAATTCACATCAAACGTCCCTTGTGAGACGGGCGCAGACAAACAAATGAAGAATAAATAAAGCTGCATTACAAATGTCAGCTTGTGCTCTCGGCAGCGTCGCATGGGAGTAAAAAAAGCTCCAAAATAATGAGACATTATGAGCAAGTGCAGTTTATCTCAGCGCGTGTGGAGCGTGAATCAAACCTCTCGCGTTCCTGAGACTTCCACAGGTTTATTGGAGAACATGGATCAGATTGTCAGGGTCTCACCCGGAGGACTCGGGTCATTTTAGCTCTGCGCCTCATTCTGCAGCGCGGAAAGGCCGACGCGAGATTACGTTAACCTCATTTCATACGAGATGGAGTTTATGGCATGCTCATATGAAAATACAATATATTGTTTTGCAAATGTGGTTGGTTTGGGTGGCCTGGGTAGTTCGGGAAACGTAAATGGATATTGTCAAAAGGAAATATTCAGCTTTATCTTGTTGTAGTTTCATCTTGCCGCTTCATTTTACCGACTGCTAGAGTCGGAGTGCATGAGGCTTCTTTTACAGTCTGTCTGGAAAGATGCGTGAGCACTTTTAAAGATGAAGTTAAAGACTTTTAAAGATTACCAAAACATGCAAGGTTAGTGGCATCAAATCTTTAAAAATATATTACGTTTTATCTGCCTGACCAGAATTATTATATTTTGATCAAACACTACTAATTACTGCGCCATTAGCGTTTTTGTTTGCTTGTTTAAGTTATCTAAAGCATTCATTTTAACATTCTATTCTATTCTATTCTATTCTATTCTATTCTATTCTATTCTATTCTATTAAAGAAAATTGTCAATGTAAAGACATTTTAGCTGATTTAGTTATTGGATTTGCCAACATTTTCAAGGTTACTAAATAATTTCCATTTATAGGATACGCGATATTTGGCTGAGATGCAAAATTTCAAAAAGAATATTAAATTCAATAAAAATAAATAAATAGAAATATTGGTAAAGGGTGGCCAAATGAAGTTCCTAGCAATGCATATAACTAATCCAAAAAAAATTCATTTACAGTCGGAAAGATGCAAAATTTCTTCATGAAAAATGAAACATGATCTTTGCTTAATATCCTAATGATTTTTTACATTTTTGTCTGTGTTATGTAGCACTAGGCTGTTCTACTATTCTATTCTATTCTATTCTATTCTATTCTATTCTATTCTATTCTATTAGGGACAACAAATCTTTCCAAAATATTCCAGTTTTTCTGTCGCACCTTATGTAGGTAAATTTATAACATTCTTTAATAACCCCCACTAAATCGTGCATATCAGCTTTTAGCGACGCTTATTAAAGCACAATATTAGGTTAGCACATATCAGTTAGATTGCTTTTCCTGTCTAAAATGGCAAAATAAGCTGCAATATGGAGCTGCCCCTATGACATCCATCAACGGGAGACTATCCACAGCATATCGGCTTCATTTTCTGAATCACATTCGTAAAGTAATCAATCCTTATTGCTTTCGGACGGACAGACTCTACGCAATTTTCACAGCTCCCAGAGACTGTACCGTACCATTATTTTGAATGACTTTTCTTCAACGCAGCCTCATTATTGTTGCATAGATAATCGTTTCAGATTAACGCGGCGCATAAAATGCGAAACCCGTAGCTTTGCGCGCGCGCGTCTAAGCAAGAACGTTCTTGACCAGATCGCAGTCGTGAGTCTGTTTTTAACGAGTGCCATCACTCTGGCAGACGGTTTTCTCTCTAACTCTCTCCATTGTCAGCTCACACTTTTGACATCCACGACTGCGCTTGGATGCAGATTGCCATTTTGATGGTGATTGCCCATCGGATTGCCATATGGTAACGTCCCCGCTGGACAATGCAACAGGATGCTAAGTGGCTCTGGAACGCGAACCGGCCGGGCTCGAGTTAACGCCTCTCACGTCTAATTGAGAGCCGGCGCAAAGCCGTTCCTCCATCTCAAGCCCATTCAGATCATCTATTGTTTTAGAGCTGCTCTCGCTGCACAATAGAGCGCTTTATTTCTCATCGGCCTTGACAGCGAGAGGGAAGAGGCTGCTATTTTTAAAAGCATGTGGGTGACCGCGTTAGCTAATAAACGCTCGCATTACACCAGCCAGCGTAGAGAAGAAGAAAGAGCGGGAAAGAGGGAGAGAGAGAAAAGACGCAGCACGCTCGGGCATTCAACAATTTGCAGCTGCACAATCCTGACTTCTCATTACACGGAAAATCCACTCCCATCAGCTGCAACGCTCCTTCAGACACCACCTCCTATATTTTATTTAAAGCTCTGGCTATGAATAGTATTACCAGCGAACACAGGCAAACAGACATCAGCCATTCTCTCGCTAATGTACCAGATGATGTAGTCGCGTATCACGAAGCTAGAAGTCAATTCTAGCGCGTTTTACCCCTCCTTCTCTCGCGGCTACCGCATCCGATGCGATTTACCGTTCACGGCCATTTAGGAAGACACATTTGCAGCTGGCTTCCGCTCGCCGTGAAAAAGGGAAAAAAGATTCGCATTAGATGAACTGAATGTTCCCTGCCAGTTCGTTAGAATTGGCGGCTCTTGATGGATGGTTATAGATTTGCTGCTCCAGCAGCGTTTGGCCCCTAATTGAGTCTTATCTTGACATCTGTAAATATATGGGCATTGACTGGCCAGTCAAATGCATTAGCTATTGTGGTGGTGGCACCTCATTTGTTTTCGCCACAAAATACTTTTACGCCGCGTGCAGACAGAGTTTCATAAACCCGGTGTGTTTGCACTTTCCAGAGCTTTATGGAAAGCCTGGTGACATTTTTGGACGCCCGGTGCTGGGATGATGCTGGTAGCGCTACAGAATGCTAAATAGCTTATTGATGTATCAAATCAAAATGCACTTTTGCTTTGCTTTCGTTCCGTTCTTCTTCATTCGTTTTATTATTTTGAATGACAAAAAAGTTATTTTATTCATAAGCTGTCGTCGTAAGCTTTCAGCAAAATATTTTGCACAAGAACCATGAATTTAATTTCATTTTCAATTTCACCATTGTGGTTATTGTTTTGGGTAATCCATGCTTTCTAAAATTCTGCCAGTCGCTCAATCAATCATAAAAATAAGTAATGAAAATGTATTTATTTACCTTCATGTTGCTTCCAATCTGTCATTCGTTAATTACTGAAATATTTACTATCTTTGTAATTAATTGATTAATAAACAAACTATTATTATTATTATATGCTAAATTTGATGCATACTGTATCGTTTTTAGACCCCATTGAAAACAAAACAAAACATTATATTTACATTATGAATATGACTCTTTCCTCAAATGAAATCATACAGAACTGAAAATGGCATGAGGGCAAGAAAATGATGACAGAGTTTCCAATTTATGGGTAAACTATCTCTGGCACAGTAATTTAATGCTGGTTAATGTAGTAGTTTCAAGTATTTTTGTTGTTGTTTGTGTCTTGCCGAATACACCCTGTTATGATAAAATAGGTTGCAAATGTTCTTTCATGTTCATTTAATCCCTTACATGCTAAATAGTTTAACTTTTCCCCACTTATAGAGCCAAAATAATAAATTAATATATCAGCAAATTTCTGTCACTTGCGTCAGCAGTGGAGTTACTTAGACTTTCAATTGCAAATCCAGACAATAGTTTCTAGCAAGATTATAATTACTTTAGAGTACTCCAGCATTAATGGCTAATGTCACAAATTTGGGCATGGAGAGCCAATTTATAGAGTTAATGTGTTTTATCACTAATAGCGCAGTGATTAGTGATTGTTACCTCATACTACTTCTGCATGAGTTTCTCCAGAGCGTTCAAATACCTACGGCACGCTTCTTATTGCTTGATCACAACCAGAGCTATTTGTCTCCATTAAGGCTGGCAGCCTGGGTGTGTTTGCATGTGGCGGAAACTGTTTGAGCGTTAAACTACCTGATGCTTTTACGTAGGAATAGTTAAACCCAAACATACAGCTTTCTAAAATAAAAAAAGTCTCATCTGATTCAGGATAGAAATATGAACAGATCAAACATCGTTAACAAACAAATAACAGTTCAAAAACTCATTCTGATGGCACCCATTCACTGCAAAGGATCTTGGTGAGCAAGTGATGAAATGCTATATTTCTCCAAATCTGTTCTGATGAAGACATTCATCATGGAGTAAATTTTCAGCAACTATTCCTTTAGTGATCACTTTATAAATCCACACAGGAGAAGTTTATCGATGGATGTTTGAGCATGACGTTGATGATGGATCGGTGTGTCACGTGGTGTCAGGTCTCAGTGGGCGGGGCTAAGCGTGACTCAGCACGGTTGTGTCGTCGGGTGGCACTCTTTGCTTTGAACACCGCTCTGCTTCCAAAACTGTTTCTGTGACAGTTGCCATGGAAACTGGGAGACTCTGATTCGCCCTAAGAAGTTTGTGTATGAGTGTGCATATGAGTGCATGAGAGAAAGATAAACATGAGGCTTATATGTGTATTACAGTTACAATCTGTTCTTATCTACACCCGGCAACGTGTGCAGCGCATATACAAAGAAGATTGATGGTTTATTTTAGTGCATCTTGCAGTTTTTGCGAGGCCCATTTCATCATTGCACGATATGTGTGGTGGAAAATCTTTCTTTTTGGCTGCCGGTGTGCTGATGGGAGATTTTATTCCATGCAGCAACCTAAGTGCTCAAATAATCTCCATGCTCAAATATCTAATATGCTTTTTTATTTAATAGATTATATAAATGGCAATAAAAGGTGTTTTCTCCACTCCAAATACTTATCAGGACGAAGTTATTAAATGACTGGGGAGGGGTCCACCGGATGGGGTTGCCATGGTGACGGACCAGAGTGCCAGCTGTAATTTGTGGGAAAGTGCATGGCATTTTCTTCTTATTCTGCAACACAGACCCAGTTCGCACAATAGCCGGTCTCCATTGGCTATGATGCAACAAATAACTCCCTGCTTCTAAGAAGTTTGCTGAACTTCACAGAGAACAGAAACGTGCTGGAAGGTTCTGTATTACTTCTCTCTAAATATTCTGCAATTTCCTGGAAGGGTAGTTTGCATTTATTCAGATGTCAGCCGATTATAACATTCAGCTCACTACTTAATATAAACAACCTTCTGTATATTTCCCTGTGGGAACTTTTCCTCCGCATCTACTATGAACTAATTAGTGTCACACTTGGTTACTAACCACTAATGTGTTGTATAAAACTGATATACATATGTATTTGTTCTACAGACATTCTGCATGACCGTAAAATTTTGTTGAGTTTAAACATACTTTTGCCGCAATTAAAAAAAAAGTGTGTTTTATGTAGTATGAATATGAGAATGAAATGTGGATGTGTCACATCTGCCATGCTTTTACTATTACATATGTCGCTGTCAGGCACAAATCCCCTCTCATGGCCTCATGGGATAGGAAAGTGTCCATCAAACGCACACTGCAGCACACTTTTTGCCTGCTGTATTATGAGTGCTGTAAACTTGTGTGTAGTACTCTTTTTGGCATGTTGGGTTTTTGCATGCTATATAGCAGGGAAGTATTTGACCTGTAAGAAACCACCCAGCATTTTTCTAAAAAACTGAAAAGCGAGCGAGTAAATATTTATTTATTTTATATTTGTCAATTGAAATACCAGAGGCTCCTTTACTCTGCACAAAAAGCTCTATATAAACAGTAACAGATCTAATGGGTTTTATTTTCATGAAAAAAGTTTTCACTTTCAATCTGAAAAATCCAGTCATCTTGTAAATTAATGGACATTTACATTCTCTGAAATCCCTACATATTTGTTTTTCATTATGATTAGTTGTTTTCTTATTTTTTATGCACATTAGGGTTTTATTTTAGTGTTTTTCCCATTATTCCAGTGTCATATTTTACTATGGTGTATCTATCTATACCGAAAATGTTCCTATCACATTTTTTATGGCTGTTTTTAACATTTTTTTTTTTTTTTTTTTGCCAGGCAAGCATGACTTGCAAACACTAATATTAAAGTACATACAAATGCACGGCACTCACTGTCACGCCAAGCATATCCGTTCATAAATTCCTCCGATTTGACCTTAAAATCTGAATCGCAGCATTAATCCAGAGCTGGTAAATGAGAACAGGCATGTCTGCTGTGACTCAACATGAACAGCTGGTACGCAGGGTGGGTTATTTTTTTCCCCAGAGTCTTTCTTGTTGATTGGAGGATGTTCCATGTTTCTCTCTGTCGTGCTGAGAGTAGTGTGATAACAGAGTTTGTGTGGAATGCACAATTGTTCAAGCTGTGTGATATTTTGCGGTGTGTGTGTGTGTGTGTGTGTTGGGTGGATGAGATCAGACGAAAGCCATCAGACAGTTTTGCCGATGTTTGACGGCAACAAACACATCTGTGTGCAGCCTGGAGTAGATAAACAAGCATTTACTCAGACTAGCACAGAAACACGCAGTAAGCTCCTCAACCTGTCTGTGTCATTTAGCAGTACAGGGCCAGACCTCGAGTTCATCTCAAGCTCAGCTCTCACAGACTGGCATGAATGCGCTCTCATACCGCAGTCTCTGTAAACAGACTTGTATAATGTGCTTTTCACACTTCTGCGCATGATTCCTAACTACTGTATGACTGTTTGGAGCCTGTACTTTAGACCCAGGAGTTGTAACTGTAGTGTGGGTTCAGCTAAGTGCAATGCTCTGTATCAAAGCGGAGCAGAGATGCATTCGCAGTTTGTAGTGGTAGTAGAAATGGTGAGTCAGAGGGGAAAAAAAGCAAAATAAGTGTTCTTGCAGAAGATGAGAAGAGGAAGCTAAATTGGCTGAGTTCAGAAACGGTGTCCAAACAGTGAGGGGTATGTATTTGCAAATACATAGATAGCATTCATTATTAAAGAGACTTTTTTTATCGTGCGCTGTAAAATCGAATTAGTTAACCTTACTTAAAAAAGCATGCCAACCGATTGCGTAAATAAGAATAGTAATTTGTACTAACGAAGGTTTATTTAGTGTTGTACACTTCTGGTAACAGCATTTTCAACAACTAAAATGATTAAGCGCACTATACTGTGTGTGTAGTTTAAAACAACTCATTTTTTTTAAGTTGAGCGAACTCATTTAACTCATTTTCTGAAACTAGGAATTTCTTAGTCGCATTTACTTAAACAGCAGTCTAATTTACTTTTTTAAAAGCATGCAAACCGATTGCCTTAAAAAAGAAGTATTTCCCAAGTAAACTAAGCGACCTAAACATCCATTACAAATTAATGAAAATAATGTTCTTCTTATCAACCCACACAAACAATTTCAAATAAATTTAAGGTAATGACAGTTCAAAGAAAAAGATAATATTTTTCAATGCAGTTTTAACTTCGTTGCTAGACATTCTGAACAAAGCAAAAACAGAGAGTGCTTAATGAGTATGATGAGTTTAGTGTTTCACTGGGTCTGCTACACAAGTTGTCAATTGTTTTTTTTGTTTTTTTGTGCTAAGTCAAGCATCACACTGTAAGTGTTCTTCATGGCATTAGGGTAATCCAAACATTGCACATGACAGTCTGGAAGCAAATGGTTGGGAAAGATCCTGGAGACTGTTCTCTGCAGTACTTCCCTGAACAATGATGGCAGAAGACACGGGTCGAGAGCAGAGAAGATCCGGAGAAGTACTTCACCTTCAGTGGTGCTCAGTTCCCAGACTACTTCAACATCAGACACCTTCATAAAAACAATATTAGTAGGGAGTTATGGATGATCAGGGAACTCTGCCATGCCATTTCATTAGTTTACCCAAACTTTACATTTATTCCATAATTTACTGAACCATGACTTTTGTTTATTTTGAACACAAATCAAGACATTTTAAAGTGAAATCCAAGAAATTCCTATGCAACCGTTTTATTCTGTGCTGATCCGGCAAAAGCTGACACAGATATTTTTAATTTTTTCACTTTTGGGCTGTTTAGAATGCAACACAAATGTTTCAGCCGTTGCCTTGTGTCACGTTCCCCGGACTTTGTTATTGTTTTCGTCTCGTGCCATGTGTTCCCTGTGCCCTGCCTTTCCTCCATGTTAATTGTATGATTGTCTGCAGCCGTGTCGTGTCTCGTCAGTGTTGTCAATTACCTCGTGTATTTAAGTCCTGTGTTTTGAGTTCTGTTTGTCGAAAGCGTCAAGGTCCCTACCCGATGTCGATACCCTGTGTTTATTCTGCCTGCCTGTTTTTTTTTCATTTAATCTCTAGTTGTGTGCTCTCGTGCTTACCACACAATCGTGACACCTTGAAAGAGTTAACATATGGTATCAGATGTAAATTAATGATATATTTCTCTTAATTTTACTCTTACCTTGTTAATTTTGCTTAAAACCCATGCTCGGCCATCTACAGAGAAACTGTTGGGAAAAGACAAATGACCAGCAATTTTACAGCACTGTTCAGTGTATACCTGGGGTAAAACAGTAAACCGGTTTACAGTAAACAAGTAAAATTAAATACAGTAAAAATATAAATGCCAGTAAGGAGTAATTCACATGATTCATTTTCAAATATTGAATACAATTAAGGCAACATACATTTTAGGGGTTTAAGCTAAAAAGAAATACGATGGATACAGGCGTATTGCATTACAAGAAATATTTGAAATTGTAAATAAAGCATAGGACAATGATTATGGAGTCAAAACTGCTTTACTGCTGGGTATAACAGCTAATAAAACAGCTTACCTCCTGTGTACTGAGGTCTGTGTGATGAGAAGGCTGTTGTTCTAAATATATATAAAAAAATATATATATTCTTCAGTTTAAGGCAAGTTCCACTAATGTTGTGGCTTGTAGATAACATTCATTTCTTAATATTTACATGCTTTACAGAAGGAGATTACCAACACATTAGTGCCTCCAGCTGGTGAATTAATGTCATTGGGTTTGTTGCGGCTACCAGAATATTTTAAGTTAGGCTTACTCACAGGAGCGTAGCAACGTGGGGGACGGAGGGACCTGTCCCCCTCATGTTTTGAAACAGGCGATTCTGTCCTTGATATTTAGCAAATTTACTATTGTGAATATAGGCCATCATTTGCACCCTTAAATTCCAGATTTTTAAATACCTAGTTGTGTGTCTCTCAACCAAATAGTGTCCTGTCCTAACAAACCATACATCAATGGAAAGCTTATTTTTCAGCTTTAAGATGATCCAGCCCTAGTCTCAATTTAAAAACTGACCCTTATGACTGATTTTGTGGTCCAGGGGGGTGTATTACAGAAAGATCCTTATTTTAAAATCTTATCTGTTGGGCAACCCTGGTAATTTCAGTTAGGAACACATTTAGGAGAAAAGCTATTACAGAACAACATTTCCTATACGCATTATCCTATCTTAACTAGAGATAGGAAAGAGGCATTACAGAAACCTCCTAACTTGATAAAAAAACCCCTAAAAACTGTCTTAACTTCAAAATCAAACGGGAAAAAGCACTTACAACTGCACTGTCAAACAATGTTATTATTTATTACTCGTTGAAAATGAAGATTGACGACGTTGAATGGTAGGGAAGACTCCTAATGGACCCTGAAGATGAGTTACATTTTGATGATAAAACACATGAGTACACACTGCGGCGTATCACCGTTAGCACAGGAACTGCACGACCAACTGAAGTGTCGGTTATTTATTAAATTTTTGCTAAATGGCCTCTAGCTGGGCCTATAGTAGCCATTAGCTGCAGGTTAGCAAACCAAGGCTCCAGATACTCAAACTAACTCAAGGCGCATGGACCCATTATTGAACACGGTTGCTGATCATCCATCTAACGCCAGCTCGGACCAGCTAAAACCGTGTTCTTGCTGTCTTTGTAGACTGGGTTTTTATTGCAGGGTGGATTTGGACAGTTTGGTCAGATGTCGTTGTAATTACCGGCTGCTCCAGACCTGAATCCATCACTGCACATGAATCTGGCATTAACTGTGGTATCCACTTACCTCTAGTCTGGGGTTGCCTAGCGCTGTGACCACAGTAACCAAGCAACATCAGAATTCGCATATTACACTGCAGTCAAGGTCTTACCTGAGTGGGCACTGTTATGGATGCTCCAGCCACATTTAGAAAACTATCTCAGTTAATATGAGCAGGTTGTGTCAAACAAATTTGGTTCAAAACTACAGCTTTTTGTAAAAGCACTAAATGTCATGTAATAAAAAGCATAATTTCTTATAAGACAGTTTTCTGATTGCTTCAGGTTGATTCAGTTTTGATTCATTTTTAGTTCTGCATCATTTTTATTTATTGATTTAGACTTCAGAAGCAAATGCACAATAAACCACCGTGTATGACCCTTGCCAGATGAACAAACCCATTTTAGGCAGTTTACATGACCCTCTATTGTTATGAGGTTATTAAGCATAAATTGTGTAAGGTAGTGCATGCAAACACACTAAGGTCACGCATAAATGGTTAAAACAGTGTCTTTAATTGGAGGAAAGGGTAAATGATTTAAACAATACCGACACCTGGATTTCTGCACATTATCTGGATTTCTCTTTTTGCATGTTAATGCCTTTATCAGTATTCTGTCAGCTTGTTCAATGAACTCACGCCTGACTGTGAAATCATTCTGAGGTCAAGACTGGAGAAGAATGCGATAAATTTTGAAATCGCATGTAAACATGTTTTTCTAGCGTTTCTGGTTAATTGATTTGCATCTAAACGTGTTTGTATAATGAGCTGGTTTTTGATTCTTATCGTTGTTTTGTCCATATAAATGCAATCATTAGCTTTGTTCTAAAACCAGACAGATGCCTTGCTGTCTAATGCCTAGACAGACATCCAACATCTGGTTAAATATCTTGATGATTTTAGATAGGTAATGCTGGTCAGTTACTAATTCAATCTGGAGACATTTACTCCGAATGTGCCTTAAAAAGCAATGTATTTTATGCAAAATGTGGTTCTATCGTACTTATGTCTGCATAAACACTAAAACTTACAATAATGATGTATGGACAGCATTAAAAAAAAAAATCATTTACAAACAACTTTACTAGAAACAGTTAGTTAATTTAAGTTACCCATGCATTCGGACTACTTTTTAGATTACTTTTTATCTAACTTCTTCTAAAAATAAAAATGGAACGTACCATACTGTTAAAAAGCAAAGAGAAACAACAATATATTCCCTTTTTATATCATCATCATAAGATGCATTAAACATTACATTAATGTAAGAATTTTATTATAAATTTTATTTTACTATTACTGCTAATATATAAAATCTGACATTTTTACATTGATCACAGTTCAGAAAACCTTCATTTGATGTATACTTATAATATAAAAAATGTGCTGGTAGACATTAATATTGAGGTTTAAACTAGTCATTTAAATGGTTAACTTATTATTGGGTTTTCTCAAAAATAACTCTCAGAAGAAAAAGAAGCTCAACAAGCTATCAGGTTGAAGGCAGATATTGTACAGCTTGGTGAGTGGCACTGGTCACTGGGTCAGAACAGCGGGAACCGTGTGAAATGTGAAATCGAGGTGGCGGCATCAAACTGCAGAGCGATATCCATTAAAGGAGAAATGAAAAGTCAAGATGGCGATGTTGAAGTAGTTTAGCTCCCACGCCGCTAATGCTACGAAGGCTAAATCATATGAAAGCTACCGCTGATCACCACTCGAAGAGGTGTGTGTGTTTTGTATGTAGATATATTCACATGTTTGTGCATCAGCTGCCAAATATATGCTGCCTATGCAGAAACGCACACATACTATATATGACTGACTGGGATCTTGTGCAATTAAGCATTTTCCCTCAGAAGTGTGTGTTTGCGCACGTGTGTGTGCTGTCGAGTGCGGCTGAGACAGGATTTTCTCACCACCCTAAAAATAACCACGGGTGACCTGGGAGAAATCCAATCCCCACATCCAATTGTGGCAGACGAGGCTGCTCTTAACTACTTCAAAAGGTAGAGTGATGAGATTTCAGCCGATCGATACCGCGCCGGGGACCGAACCACAGCGCCTGGCCCCGAAGTGCTCGCCTGTTTGCCTCTCATCTGTAAGCTCCTGTGTTAGCACTCGAAAATACTTGGCATGTCCAAACCTTCGCTTGTAAGTAGACTAACCTTGGGACCCCCTCTTTAGGGACATTGTCAGGTCGTTGCTCTCACAAATTGTCTCAGTGTCTACTTCACACTCTCCATTTAAATCCACAGGTAAACAGATATTCACACTTTTACAAAGGAAGGGAAAAGGGAGCTAAACACAAACGAACGCAGCCTGATTGTTAAAATCGTATCATCGAGTCAGAAAAAAAGAACTGTTTGCTAGAACTAGTATATTGTGAACACAAAACGGTCTTGACTGAGACAATAATGACTCAATATTGTTGCATCAGGATTATATGGTCCCACATAAAGACATTTATCACTGGTATTTATCACAATAACACCATGCAATATAAGACGTCCTTGTGTTTTTCTATTTTAGTTTATTTTTATTTATTACTCTGCCCAATAAAGCTGAAACACTGGCCAATTTAGTGTTTCAATGGCTACATTTGAGCAGCCTGGTGGCCAATTTTCATTGATCACATTCCACCAATAAGAGCAGAGTGTGAAGGTTTAATTAACAGAGTAATAGCACAGTTTTGCTTAAAATATTACAATGCACACAACATTGTGGGTGACAGATCAGAGTTCAAAACAGGAAAGAAATTGTTGGTGCACGTCTTGAGCCAGACAGCAATTATTTTTGATGTATCAAGTGCCACGGTATCCAGGGTAATGTCAGCATACCACCAAGGGACGAACCACATCCAACAGGAGTAACTGTAGACGCAAGAGGAAGCTGTGCTAACCAGGATTACATCCAAAAAACATAAAACCACAACTAACCAACTCACCGCAGAATTAAATGTGCACCTCAACTCTCCTGTTTCCACCAAAACTGTCCATCGGGAGCTCCACAGGGTCAATATACTTGGCTGGGCCGCTATAGCCAAACCTTTGGTCACTCGTTCCAATGCCAGACATCAGCTTCAATGGTGCCAGCAGTAAAAAATCTTTGGCTGTGGACAATGTGAAACATGATGTTCTCTGATGAGTTCACTAATGTGTCTTTCCCACATCTGTAAGTTACGGTGTGGAGAAGCCCCAAAGAAGCGTACCAGCCAGACTGAAGCATGGGGGTGAAACAGTGATGGTTTAGGTTTAGGAGGACCATGTGCACCCAGTGATTCAAACATTGTATCCTGAAGGCGGTGCCATGTATCAGGATGATAATGCACCAATACACACAGCAAGACTGGTGATGGAGTGGTTTGATGAACATGAAAGTAAAGTTGAACATCTCCCATAGCCTGCACAGTCACCAGATTCAAATATTATTGAGACACTTTGGGATGTTTTGGAGGAGCAAGTTAGGAAACGTTTTCCCCCACCAGCATCACGTAGTGACCTGGACACTATTCTGCAAGAACAATGGCTCAAAATCCTTCTGGTCACTGTGCAGGACTTGTGTCTGTCATTCCCAAAATGATACTGTATTGGCCGCAAAAGGCCCTACAGCATGCTAATGAATAATTGTGGTCTAAAACTAGCCATTTCAGTGTCATTGTCCAACCCCTGTATATATACACACATATACACACATATGTAAATATATACAAAATTTAGACTGTACACTATCAGAAATAAAGGTACAAAAACTGTCGCTGAGGCGGTACATGTTTGTACCTAAAAGGTCCATTTTAGAACCTTAAAGGCACATATTAGTACCTAAAGTGTACATATTTGAACCTAATAGGTACAAAAGTGTACCTTTTAAAAAAGGTACCTCCCCAGTGACTGCCTTTGTACCTTTATTTCTGAGAGTGCATGCTGTATGTGTGTGTGTGTGTGTATTTATATATACATAATAAATATACACAGTACACACACATATATATTGTAAAAAAAAAACTACAACTTTATTTTGAAGGTGATTAATTGCTATTAATCTGTTGACAGCACTAAAAAATACTATGAAAGTCAATGGTTACTTTCAAAATATCTTTTGGGTTAAACAGTGTTAATTCTGTTAAAAATAATTGTCATCAATTGCATTTTTTTCACAGATGAAAATGAGACAATTAATTAAAACTAATGAAAATCTATTGACATTTTTGGCGACAAATACAAATGACACTGAAACTTTAGGAAGGGGTGATTTGGTGATTTTTATATTTTTGGGGAAGCTATCCTTTTAAACATTAGATTATATAAAGAGATTCAACCTAAAATCTTAAAAACTGACCAGAGGGCATATTAAAGTGCCCCTATTATGAGTTATGAATGGCTAAAATTTTAAAAACACAAAAACTAGTTCAGCTATTAATTTTTTCCAAACCCCTCTAGCTTCTAAACCTCCTAAAAAGCGGCACCAAGTGGCAAAGATTGAATTAGCATTTTCATTCAGACCAACACGGAGCGTTTTTCAGAATCCATTCATCTGATCTCCGGGTCTGGTGGTAATTATTTTAACTGTATCTTAGCATAGATCACTGAATCTGATTAGACCATTAGCATCAATCTTAAAAAAAAGAGTTTTAATATACTCTTCTATAGATACGTTGTGTACTAAGGCCGATGGAAAATGAAAAGTTGTGCTATGTGATATTGCCCATGCTGCACCTATTATTACGCCAGAATGAGAGTATACTTCCTAGTTATATTGGCCTAGGAGGTCACAATTTTTCATTTTCAATCAGTCTATTTTCAAAAAAGTGGAGTGTTTCTTCAAGCAAAGCTATTTGGCGACTGTCGATGGGAGCATAGATTGCGATACAGATGAATACCGCAGTCATGTAGGAACGCCTACCAGCAGCTGAGCGCACAATGCCATTTGACCTCCATCAATTTAATCACTGTCAGTACAAGCGCCTCACGGAGGTGGACACTTGACTCCAATGGTTTCTGGTTGTCGTTTGGACGCTGACACGGTTTTGCTTTAAAACTGTCACTCACATTGTAGGCATCCTATCCCTTGCTAAATTACCGACTAAGAATGATTTGTTTTAAGAAGTGCTAATGGGATGCCATGTTCCCCGCCGCTGATCGTGACCGTCGCCGTGATGGCTGACAAAATGATATGCTTTTCATCAACACCAAGCCTGTCATTTCGCTCTAGTGTTTTGAGTAGTCAAAAGATCTCTCTGTGCTGGTGCCCAATTTTGTTTCAGATCATAAATGTGCATTAATATAATTTCTCAGAGCGGCTGACTCATAGATGTGAGGTTATATTCTTTCTAAAATGGTAATTTTGATTAAAACACCCAATCGATACTGTGAAAATTATTATGCTTTGGTGGAATCATTTATCTGTTGCTTGGTTAATTAATGTCCATCTAAAGATGCTTGTGGTTCAGGTGAAATTGCCTTTATGTGCCAGTAGATCCAGCAGTGATACAGCACTGATTTGCTTTTATGTGAAGTCATTTAACTGTACTAAATGGAGCATAATTTGTATGTCTGCTTTTTACGATCTTTGTTCAGTTTTAATGAAGTCATAACCCCATCGGCGGGAAAGAGGGCTGTTAAAAAGGAACCAAAGGGAGGTTCTGTGATCGTACAGTGTCAGAGGATAAAAAAAATTTGTATGCACCCTTTTTACACCATTTTTCAAAGTGTGGCAGAACCGAATTGACATGCACGATGACAAGCTGTAAGAAAATTGGTTCAGAACTCTATAATAACAGACTTGCAGTGAGCTTACTTGCTGTAATTGTTAAGGAGTCACAAATGCTTCATATAGCGGCTGATAAAAAAATTAGGGTTGAAAAAAAAGGCTACATTTATTTGGTCAAAAATACATTTAAAACTGTATATTTGTGGTCATTACTCCAGTCTCAAAAAGAACAACAACGAATGGAATGAAATGAAAAAAACGTTTATTTTAAATTAAAATGCTTGTTAACCTTATAAATATCTCTGCTGTCACTTTTAATCATGTAGCGGACCCCGTCCGAATGATGGCCGAAACTTTTACTGATGTTTCCAGACTTTTATTTCTGTTCCCTTTCGTCTTCAGAAATCACCGTAAGAGCTGAACAAAGTGATACAAAACGTATATCAACATTACCTGACATATTCAGCGATGCTGACAAAAACACTTGTATTAAATCAACAGCGTATAAAAAACACAAACCTTATGCCTTTTCGGGGGGTTGCTAAATAAACTTGTTACATCTCTTTCGTGAACGAGTTTTAAGCCGTAATGAAGCGTTCACTCTCCCATTCCCCTTCTCTCTTTAGCGCCGTGCGTTGTGAAAAGCTGATTTTGTTTCAAAATAAAAGTCCCCCATAAACAACGAAAATAATTTGGTCATTAAACATTAAATATTACAAAGGCAACACCAAACAAAATAAATTAAAATGAACTCTTATTAAAGCCTGTTACACTCCCACCAAATTATCAATGTTTCTCAAACATGACTAATTTCACTTATAACTCTTGTGTGCATCAAGTTCAATAAAGTCCTTTTGAAGATGCATTCACTCCGCTTCCAATAATAAGACCAACTTCTGAGCTGGCCTTTCTATTATTGAGGTTTTCACAATCGTTCTCCTTTCTTGTTTAGTTCTTTGTCACCAAGTGCTATTTTGGCCTTTCTTACCAGTCCATCTGAACTCAGAACAGTCTCAGTAATCCTTCCAAGCCTCCATTCACTCCTTGGTAAGGTTTCATCAATATCCATGACTATGTCACCAATTTGAAAGTTCCTTTTTGGAGCATGCCAGCATTGTCGAGCAGCGATGTTGTGGAGATACTCTTTTTTCCATCTGCTCCAAAACTGTTCAGTAAGATACTGCACACGTCTCCATCTCTTCCTCATATACACATCCTCTCTTATGAACTTTCCTGGTGGAGGTAGGGCTGTGGTGGATTTCATGGTAATCAGATGATTAGGTGTGAGTGGTTCTAAGCTCTTGGGGTCATTCAGGTTGTCAACTGTAAGGGGTCGACTATTGATTATTGCCATGGCTTCATAAAGCAAGGTGCGCAATGAAGCATCATCTAGCCTGCCTGCTGAAAGGGTGATGGTAGCACTAAGAACACTCCTTACAGTTTTGATTTGCCGTTCCCATACACCCCCTGCATGACTAGAATGGGGTGCATTCAAAACGAAATCACATTGTTTGTCGGTCAAAAAAGTAGTGAGCCTTTCTGGATCGAGCTCCTGCAGTGCCAAGTTCAGTTCGTTCTTTGCACCTACGAAATTGGTACCTTGGTCACATCTGATCTGTCGTACCGTGCCTCGAATTGCGATAAAGCACCTTAGACTGTTAATAAACGCATCTGTGGACATATCTTCTAACATTTCTATATGAATAGCTCTTGAACACAGACATGTTAGAAGCAGACCATACCGTTTGTGATGTTTCCTTCCTTCTTTAGTCACAAAAGGACCAAAGCAGTCCATTCCACAATACATAAAAGGTGGAGAAGGCTCTACGCGTTCTGAGGGAAGATCGCTCATCCTTTGTCCTTCAGCAGGTCTTCTCAGTCTTCTACATGTTTACACAGTTGCGAATGTAAGATGAGACCGCTCGATTTATTCCAGGTATCCAATAGCCACACGATCTGATTTCATTTGTTGTGAAACCCTTGCCTTGATGTTTTACAGTTTCATGACAGTGTGCTATTATCAACTTGGTTACATGATGCTCTTTAGGAAGGATTAGTGGATGCTTAAATGAGTCAGAGTCCGATGAGCGATTTAGTCTACCCCCACTTTGATCATACCATCTTTGGCATCTATGAAGGCATCCAAGTAATGAAGTTTACTGTTACTTGGAAGTTGTTTTCTCGATTCAACAGATCAATCTCTTTCTGATACGTTTGCCTTTGTACTCTCTTAGAATCAAGCATCTAGCATCCTCTTGTTCACTTACAGAAGCCGTGAACTTGCTTTATCCTCTTGATCCATCTCAGAAGACGTGCAATGGCTTTGTAGCTTTAGACCAAGAAGAGAACTTGGATAAGTGATCCACAAGATCTTTACTTTCTGTGGTCTTCGTTTGTAATGTCTGAATTTTCTACTTACTTCAGGTCTCCTACTGGGAGATCCAGCACAACATCTGAGGTTGTTATTTCCCTTTCCCACAAGAATGAGGACCAGAGAACCAGTTAGATGAGAGCAGTTCATTTATTGTCCTTCCTCTAGAAGCAATGTCTGCTGGATTTTCATCCGTTGGGACATACAGCCATTGTTCAGGTTCTGTACTTTGACGTATTTTTTGAACTCTATTGGCTACAAACGTGTGAAAACGCATTTAGCGTCATTATTTATGTAACCAAAACCACCTTTGAGTCAGTCCAAAAGAATTCGTCAACATTAGTGAGGTTAAGCTTCTTCTCTGAGCATATTGCTCATCCTGACTGATACCACAGCTGCCGTTAACTCTAGTCTCGGTATAGTAATGATCTTTGAAGGAGAGACCCGGGCTTTGCCAATGAGAAAAGTGCAATGAATTTCATTATTCTCATTTATCATTCTCAGATAGGAACACTGACCGTAACCACAGGTACTTGCATCAGAGAAATGATGCATTTCGGTTTTCACAATCTTGCCGAATTCAGATGGTACATAACATCGTGGTATATTCACATTTCCCAAATTGACGGTCATTCTGCCATCTCTCCCACCGTGGGCTGAGAGCAGGGGAGAGCGGATCATCCCAGCCTGTACCTTGGCGACACATTTCTTGCAAAATCCTCTTGCCATTCAGAACGTACGGAGCTACAAAGCCCAAAGGATCATATATGGACGCAACAGTAGACAGTATACCACGGCGTGTTGTAGGTTGACCCTTTAGTGGTATATGAAATTTAAAGCTGTCACTCTGTATGTTCCAATGGATGCCCAAAGCTCTTTCAAGCGGCATGTCATTGAAGGTGAGATCTTTTGTTTCAAAGTTTACAGCGCATTCTGATGCTGGTATATTCTGCAAAACAGTGTTGTTGTTTGATACAAACTTATGAAGTCTAAGACCACCCTTTGCACACAGCTCCCGTGCTTCCTTTGTCAACTGAATGGCCTCTTCTACTGTCTCTGCACTTGTAACTCCATCATCGACATAAAAATCTCTAATGATGAACTGAGCACCTAATGTGTGTGTTTGGCTGTGTTCATTGGCTAAGTATCTTAGTCCATAGTTCAGCGCAATCGGGCGAAGACACTGCACCAAACAGATGCACTTTCATTCGGTAATCTTGAAGTACTGAATTTGCATCTCCATCTTTCCACCACAAAAAGCGCAGATAATCCCGATCCTTTTCTTGGACATGGAACTGGTGGAACATTTTCTCAATGTCACAAGTTACTGCTATTGGATGCCTTCTCTGAACCTTACAAGGACTCCTGTGAGATTGTTTATCATGTCTGGTCCTGTTAGTAAATGTTCATTGAGGCTTGTACCTTTGAATTGTGCGGAACAGTCAAAGACTACCCGTAACTTATCTGGCTTCTTTGGATGGTAGATGCCATGATGGGGTATGTACCACTTTTTCACCATCGGTTGCATCATCATCCACTGCTTCTACGTCACCTCTTTCAATGATGTCATTCATATAAGTAACATAGTCTGTTTTGTACTTCTCATTTTTACAGAACTTCTTGTTCAAATGATTGAGTCTGATGACTGCAAGCGCTCTGTTGTCAGGCAAGTATGGTCTCTGTTTAAATGGAAGAGGCATTTCATAATGTCCTTGAGCATTTTTCCTTATTCCTTCCTTGAGTTTATCTAGAAACTTGATATCCTCTTGAGAGACTGTCCTTTCATCTGCTGTAACATCCTTAAAGTCTGACTCAAGTATCCGAACTGCATCCACAGGTGTCAAAGCTGGTATCTCCTTTGTAGCTATTCTGTGACAAACACTGAATCCAACCGATCCATTAATGCTTGGTGCTGAGCAGCCCACAATACTCCATCCTAAGTCTGTTAGAATAGCATATGGTTCCTCATCCTTACCTAGTATGACTTGCTTGGGAGCTAGCATTCTGGGGCAGTTATATCCGATCAGTAAACCTACTTCACAACTAAGAAGTGGTGGCATTTTGTCTGCAATTATCTTCAGATGACTCCAGTTCTCAGCTTTATCCTGTGTTGGTATGTGATCACGATTAACAGGTATACACTCCTTTGTATAAACTGGAGGAGAAGACTGATATGTACTGATGAATTGTAACCTCTGACACGAAGACCAGATACTCTTTTACTCTTAATGATCATGTTGTCTCCAATCATTGTGGTTAATTTGAGTTTCACTGGGTGACTGTCCGTTTGTAGCGTATTACTAACTTCTTCATCAATGAAAGTAGTGTCACTCTGTGTGTCTAGTAAAGCATACACAAGCTGTTCAATGGATGGATTTTTAACTGACGACACACCCATACCGGTACAATCATAGTTGTAATGACTGACTGATCTTCACTGGTGATATTAAGTGACATAGCATTTGTAGCTTCACACTCAAGTGCATGTACATTGCTTACCATGGGCAATGGTCGTTCTCTGTTTCCGTCTTTGTCATAACTGTAATCATGAAGACATGTGGGATGTCAGTAATTTGCATACATCACTACGTGTGTCGGCACTGACGACATTCCTTTGCACAGTGGCCTGGTTTTAAACACCCATAACAGAGTTTGTTATCTTTCACATAGGCCCTTCTGTCCTTTAAAGACCTCTCCATGAATTTCAGGCACTTATGAAGCTGATGTTTGTCATCTTCACACAACATGCACTGTGCTTTTAACTGTTCTTTAACTGCTGTTTGTCTGTCATTGTTTACAATTGTTTCAGTCTTAAAGACAATTGCTTTGTTTCTTTTGATTTCCTTTGAGATCCTTCTGTCTTGAGGTAACTCACGATGAATGAAGAGCATGCAATGAAGTGATGGGATTACACATGATTTCTGCTTCTGCTGACATGAAATTGACAAAGTCATGAAAGCTTGGAAACTCCTTTCCATTCATGAGGGCTGTAGTGACCTGACGGTTCCATCTGGAAGCTGCCCAATCTGGAAGTTTCTGTATGAGCTTTTGGTTCTCTTCACAATCGTTTAATATTTCCAGACCTTTAACATGAGGTATGGCTTGCAAACAGGCATTAAGGAAGTCTGCAAATGTTCTCAGACTTTCTGCATCTTTGGATTGTATTTTCGGCCACTTGGAAAGTTTATATCGAAACGCTCTTTGAATGACAAAGGGTTGGCGTATCTTTGGTTTAGTTTGTCCCAAGCATCTTTATAGGCTTCTTCGTCATTTCGAAAAAAGGTGCCCTCAAGATATTTGTGTGCTGAGCCACTCACATACTTTTTTAAATAATAGAGTTTATCAGCTGCTGGGATGCCTCCTTTCTATCTATTAATGACATAAATGACGCTTTCCAGTTTACAAACTGAATTGGGTCTCCGCTGAACACTGCGGGGTTCAGGTATGGGTAACCTGTTAATGGCTATACTGTCCTGAACTGCTTGAGCAAGATGAGTTACTTCACTTAGAGGTGTTGACTGTACAACATTGCTTTGCTGATGTAACATTTTGTTTCTCTGCTCTTCTTGTTTATTCTGTGTTGACTCACTTCTTGTCTCTTGTTTTATTTCTTCATCATAGGATTTTACTCTGCACGAGCAACTTCAATATCCTTTTCCACCTGCAGCCGTTCTAGCTCAAACTTTTGAGTTTCTAACTCTTCTCTGAGTTGCTCTTCTAAGGTTCTTATTCTCTCCTTTTGTTGTCTTTCCGTTTCCATCATCTTGTATTCAACCTCTTTTGCAGCCAGCTCTGCTGCAGCATCTGCACGTTGCTTGCAGAACAAGAAGATCCAGAGTGCATGCTGACACTCATTTTGAAGCAGTTGAACATATATAGAGCGAGCATAACTATGTGCTTTTAGTTCACTTAGACGAACTTTTCTCTCTCTGCATCAAACTCGCCATCTACAGTTGTCATTCTGTCATACACAAATTTGATGATATCATTGGTCACAGCTTCACATGCATCAATTTTACGTCTTAAATCAGCAGCAGGTGTAACATATTGTCTTATGTCACTGAAAAGTTTCAGAATACAGTTCCTTTTATCCTCAAGAGAGTCAGCAATTTCAGCCAGTTGCTTATCAGTTATGTCTGTTTTTAAGGTCTGTCTTGCTTTACGGGCATCTAACTTCCATTGCTCATACAAAGTTATTAACCTTTTTTCTTTCTTACAGCATTCATCTTTCTGATAAGCAAGCATTTTCTCCGTAGGCATACAAGTCACGTTCGAACGTCGAGGAGTTCTGCACTGTCTTGTACATGACACTGTTCTGCAGCAATTTTATCTTTATCCGCTCCATTTAGATCCCTTTCCTTTTCTGTCTCTGTCTGAAGCAGGCTTCCAGTTATTTGTTCTTCTGTTTCAATTTCATACTTAACTTGCCGACTACAGCACAGCGTCGCAGCTCCGTAGACCATCACGCTGATTCTGACGTACTGCCATCCATTTTCCTTTAGTCACGTTGAATCCGTCTGTCAGCACGTGCGGCGAGGATCTGAACCAGCGAAGGTAAAGCTCTTACTGTAGCGGACCCATCGAATGATGGCGAAACTTTTACTGATGTTTCCAGACTTTTATTTCTGTTCCTTTCGTCTTCAGAAATCACCGTAAAGAGCTGAACAAAGTGATACAAAACGTATATCAACATTACCTGACATATTCAGCGATGCTGACAAAAACACTTGTATTAAATCAACAGCGTATAAAAAACACAAACCTTATGCCTTTTCGGGGGGTTGCTAAATAAACTTGTTACATCTCTTTCGTGAACGAGTTTTAAGCCGTAATGAAGCGTTCACTCTCCCATTCCCCTTCTCTCTTTAGCGCCGTGCGTTGTGAAAAGCTGATTTTGTTTCAAAATAAAAGTCCTCATAAACAACAAAATAATTTGGTCATTAAACATTAAATATTACAAAGGCAACACCAAACAAAATAAATTAAAATGAACTCTTATTAAAGCCTGTTACAAATCAGTTTAATGCAATAAGAAGGATCTTTAAGTATATTTTACTCTCGACACTGATCTTTTGAATGCCACGGCACAGTAAATGAGCAAATAAAAGCTATTTTGTTCAACAAATAATTTGTACAATTTTTAAAACACAGTATGACCAATATTTCTGTTTTTATTTTTAAATATTAAGTGCCGTGAGACACAGAAACAACCAGCTATTTTATTATTTATCTAAAAAATGATTGCTTTACTCAGTAAATGTTTTATTTGGGAATAATTCTAAAACGGTTGGCGGAATTACATTTTTACATGTCATGATAAAAAGTATTATTCTACCTGTCCACTTAAATTTTTTTATAATTTTATACAATTGCTGGACAATGTTTTTTCCAATCATTCGCGTTGCATGAAAGTGTTGACTACATTTATACAAAGAGTTATCTTTTTAATGAGCAAATGTATTCAGCTATGAAGCGCAGGCCCTGTTCATCTCTCCAAAGTGCTGTTTGGCACAGTTTGGTACAATTTGGCACATTATGGTATTATTACTGATTACAACGTGTCCACACATTTCTGCTAATTTCAAAGTGCTGTACAGTCGATTGCAGATGGACGCCGCTGTTTTTTTTTTTCCTGTGCTGGCCTATTATTGCGGTATCATATATTTTTAGCTAAATCCACTTTGAAATTTAAAATTTAATTAAATTTAAAATTTAATTAAATTTTTAACATCATTTCTGCATTTGTAGTGCGGTCATATGATGCTTTCCACGATCTTACACAGCATTTCTACAATCTTTCTGACACAGAGTTCTGACTCACTGTCTGTAGGAGGCATAAGACACGACTAGGGAGAAAAACTGTTTTAAATTCCTTTTCTGATTGTAGGACCTGTTAGTCAACTGATACTGTATATTGTTTTTCTAGTTGGTATCCACTTAATTAACCAAGGAGGATAAGCATGCGAACGGCCATGACGCGCTGACGCGGTGATGGTAGCAAGACTGGACCTAATAGGAAGCCTGATGTTTTCAGCAGGGTACGAGACAGACTGCAAAGCCCTGTAGAAGTTTATACCATTAGCATTTTATACTATCGAATTACTAGAGCCGTTTCTCAAAGAAGCCGAGCAGTGGGAGGACAGAGGAGTAAAGAGACATTTGAAAAGCGGAGCTCATTTGAACCCCAGTCGCTCATCAAACATCGTCACTGTACTTGCTTCCACTCTTTCTCTCTGTCTCTGTGGCTTTGGCTCATTTGTCCCTCAGAGGGTGTGTTACTGCTCCGTTTTAAAAAATGGAAGCTGGGGCCTTCCCATCATGCCTTGCGGTGGATGTTTTTCACTCTGTTTTCTTTGTAGCCGACTGGCTGGAGGGCAGTATGGTTTTGTGACTCCATTCTGTTTGTCAGCATGCTATATATTTGCAAATGAGTATACATATAAATGAGTTTTTAGGGAGCATGACCTTGACTGAACTGCTTTGTGTTTCTGTAGAAACAAGCTGTATAGCTTTGCACTTGATAACGGATGGGAGTGAGGATTGTTTAATTGGTATCAGGATCATTATCGTTTTGAGAATGTATTATTATAATCAGATACTTGTATATTTAATAGTTTTATTTTAGTTATGTTTTTTTATTTTATTAAAAAGATTTTATTTAGTAGTTATTACTTTTTTCAGAATATGCACCTTACTAATACCACAAAGTCTTATTTCAGAAAACTCTCACTCTTATTACACTGCAATTATTGTTTGCTTTTGATGCTTTGCAAATGTTTTTATTTTTAATAATATTTATAAATAATTTAGAAATAATTATTCATTTATTTTTTTAATTTAATTTAATTTAATTTAATTTAATTTAATTTAATTTAATTTAATTTAATTTTATTTTATTTTATTTTATTTTCCTTCTGGTACACTTCAGAATCTCAACCTCACTAAATGTCACAGTTTTCTTTTCTCAAACTTTAACTGTTACTCCAGTGCAGATCATTTTGTTTTACATTTTTTAGAAACAATTTATTTTACTATTTATTTTAGTTTATTTTATCAGCATAACATCTGTGGGACCACGGCTCCGGCAAATTGTGATCCATGAGTCCTTACTCACAGCACAGTAAACATTCAGTAAACGTTTTATTCTAAGCATAAAGAAAGAGAAATGATACTAAGATTCCTCTAGAAATCGGAGGGAGCGAGTTGGAAAACACTTTGCACTTAATATGCATTGAGAAAAAAGGGTCATCATTTTGTTTTGATTTGAGCTGAGCAATAGATCTCCGCAGCCTTGTCCAGATGCCTTATAGTTTGGGAAATAAATGACTTAGAGTAGAAAACACTCAGACGTTGTTATTTTTCATTTATTTGTTTACTCGAAACCGTTGTGCCACGATCTATCATACCAAGAGCACACATTTCACATCAAGAGATCAGCTCGTAATCGATGGTCCCGTCCTTTGTTCGTTCTCAGTCTTTCTCGTGTCTTTGGTGGTGAAATCATCTGTTTCTGTAAGCAGCTGGAGGTTCTGCAGCTCTTGGTCCAGCTGATCTCATTGTGTTGTGAAGGTTATAGGCGGGAGTAATCTGAACCTCACTGCAGGAAAACCCTGTAATTTTCCTCCCTCCTGTGGAGAAAGGAAGGCCACAGAGTGTGCGATCTAATCAAGAGCTTATGGAGGCGAAAGCAGGAGAGGAAAAGTTAGCGAGTGCAAATGATGCTTTTACATTTATTCCTGCTCTCGTAACCCCTTTCTTATTCTCTTTCTAGCTCTGATCTAACTCACTTTCTGACTAGTTTTACACGTTTGCGTAATTTTATTTTTAATACATTTGTATGTTATCTATCCATCCATCCATCTATCGTTCATTGCATTCATTAGTTCTATCATTCCATCCTTTCTGTTTATCCATCCATCCATTTAAATTCCTGTAAACTTCAATCATAAATTTTCAGTCAGTGTATCTTTCCTTGACAAAATTATAATTTTTTTGGTCATAATTTCCTCTGACATATTTTTTCACTGATGAATGACTTTGGAAATTTTAGAGAACGTTGCAATTTAGTTAAAACCTCTACTGACAACTTATTATATTTAGCCGACTAAAAGAATTCACATGATTAAAACACGACTATAGCTAAAATCACGTTTTAATCAAAGGACAATAAACATTTAATTTCAGAATTAGCACTGGTCAGATGGGGCTCGCAAAGATGACTAATTTAAGAAAAAAATCGCCCGCAACATTCATCAGAAACAACATCAAAACAAGTGACAACTTCAGATCCCCGTCCAACTTGGAGCTCAAAGAGTTTTGGAGACGAGGAGAATGTGCAGAAAATGTTGGTTTTGTTTTGGTTTGATCCTTCTCTTCTTTCCCCTCAGACATATCTTTCATTGTCGGCAGTTACATGCAACTCCTTTTCTTTAAAAGGAAAAACAACTATGAGACACGTTTGTAGGTTGACCGCATTGGTTTCCGACATATCTTTAAATTGTTTTGCAACAGAAGCAGCATTCGTGTACCGGTATCAAGTTATGAAATGTAATGTTGACATCCTGTGTAATACCCGCTCTAACCTTATTCCGCTGTGGAGTAATTCCCTTCTCACAGGCCAATGGGAATAGCCTGCAGTGGGTTATCCAGGGCAGTAAAGAGGATGATAAACAGACAGCGGAGATACTCACACAATATGATACCTGACACGCAGAGAGACGCCGGCATTCAGTCGACAATGAGAGATCTCCAGACTGGATTAGTGTTGGGCTAAGAGGGCTACAGAGTCAGGCCATTACCCAGACGGCGGCGGTGGAATAGGGCCGGAGATAACATCGCGGCACGTAGGGGAAGAGAGAGGGTTAGCCTTGGCGATTGCGGCCCTCCATGTTTTCCTGCCGCTGATAAACCTTGTCAGATGAGGGCTGCTAGGCTTTAGGTGCGCTCAACGCATCCACTGCATTCAGAAATGAATTGCAAATGTTTTTCGGTAACTCTTTATTTTAGGGTCTCTCAACCAGTTGCTTATCGGCACGCATACTAATAAAATGTTATCTATTTATTAGTAGCAATTAAGCACATACTGATGCCTTATTCAAATTTTTTTTCTGCATTTTTCATATTAATGCCTTAGTCTACCTTTTCTATTTCTCTAATCCTACCGAATGCCTAAACTACCGCATTGACTATTATTAAGCAGCATATTTGTCATTTACCGAGGGAAACGTTCAACCCGTCTCATAAAAATTCTGCTTTTGTGTGCCTTACTGCACGTTTCGCGACAGTTTCAAAGAGAAAGGTCCACTGAGTGGCACTAAAACACAGGTTCAGTATGCAAATATATATGAATCTGTTCAATATTTTCTCAATATGTGAATTTTTATTGTGTTGATATAAGTATGCATTGTGAAGGTTCATAATTGAAATATCTGGGGTCTGTCGCTAAAAGCTAATGCTCTGTCATGTTGGAAATATACCCTACACCAAATCCATATCTGTACTCCGTGAGCTACTGAACAAACCTGCCATATATATGGGCAATGCTGATATTCAATAGCATTATCTTTCAATATCCCAGCGTATTAATGTTGTTCTGAAGTCATAACATGATATTCTTCAAGTAAATGTGTGAAAATTGAGCTTTATTAATCGAAAGTTGAAAAGGAATAAAAGGTGTCTTTACTGCCTCTAGTGTTCATTTCTTTGGGAAACTGCAGGGATATGTATTTGTTGGAAGGTATACGTATTTCGTGTCTCACCATGAGACCAGGTAGGAAAAGTTTAAGTGAATAAGTATTGCCTATTCTAAGGAAAAACAAAACAAAACACCGTTTTGTCAAGAATGAATTAAGAAACTGTCTTAATGACTGAATCATTGACTCAATTCAATTAGTGATTCAAGACCAATCATTTTTTCAGGAGTAAAACTGCAGTTTGGCGAGGTGAAAGAGACAACATAACTAGTAATATTGTGTCTAAAATGTAATTTTAACTCCTTTTTAACTTGTTTATTGAATTACAGCATAGCAGTATTACTCTGGCAATCATGCTGCTTCCAGCTCATATGGTTTTGTGCAAATATGAGTTTAGAATGAAACATTTCGCATATGTTACCATAGATAGAAAGTTTTCTTATCAAGTATATTTTTCAAACATTTATAATTTTTTATATAATTATTACATTTGATAATTAATGCCTTTTTACTTTTTATTTTCAATATTTAATTGTAATTTTATTTTAGCTTTATTTAAATGATCGCCATTTTTCCTTAATTGATTTTTTACTTTATTTTTCTTGCACACTACTGTCCAAGCTGTGGTCCAGGGGTTAATATTCTTGCATATTGGCAGTCCCTTGAATGACACTCTTTTGAGTTCATCATTTCTTGAAATCTTTTCTCTCTATTGTTTCCTCCTCTTCTCTCAATGTGAAAATCCGCACCTCTTCCACTGACTATCCTTTAATAAACTGGCTTCCAGTAAGGTTGTATAATCACCAGTAAATCGTTCCTTTATCAAGGAAATTTCAGTAAACTGTTTAAGCAATACCTAATCAACTCCTACTGATTTGCATTGCATGTAAAGACCTTCATCGCCCTTCTTTCCATATATTATATGTGTGCATGCCTTGTGCGTGGTGCATTTATACATCAGAGCGTATGAACACATTACATGTAAACCGCAGAACCCTTTTTGAAGCTATTTTTGCGAAAGCTTTCAAATGTCACTACTTATTGGCAGGGCTCGCCGGGAGCCCAACAGATTTGCGGTACGCCTCAAAAGGAGTGATTTAAAATGTCCTAGAAGACATATTAAATATATAACTGTCACGTAAGAGTGTTTAGCTCATGACAAGCCACATAATAGAAATGATTCTCAGATGGAAGAGCGGAGTGAGATGATTTAGCGAGCATGCGATCCTCATCAGAGTCAGATGTCTCTGTCATTGACTTTCTGCCCAACATCTTCAGGGCTTTTTTTTGCTTTTGGAAAATGAATATCTGCGGAGAGGAGACTGTGCCAATAACGTAGAATCTGGTTTGGTGAATGTCGGCCAGGAAGTGAGCGGCAGGTGAAGCTGTGGGGGATTCAACTGACCTTTGCCTTTCACTCTGATTGGACACAGCTGGTATTCATAGACCCAGAGAGAGGGAGAGACTTCGGGTACAGCCATGACACTGCACTTCCTTGGCACATCTCTTTATTGGCTGCGATCGCCATGACATCTGTACCATATGCCACCATATAAAGATGGATGACCATTTACATTCATACTCACACATCGGTCCCAGCAACCAAAAGCCAGTCGTGTCACTTTGCCAGTGAGCTTGGAAGACCATGCCATTCTCAAACACACGCACACACATTGGATTTTCACTCAGTTTTTATACTGAACTACCGATAGTTTTCCGTTTAAGGTTGTTTACGGAATAAATGACCTTGCGGGGACAAACACACATTTTCGTGTTTGCAATAGCACTAGTTTTGTGATGAAAAACCTAAGTGAACTATGACCCGTTCTTTTAAAATTAAATGTTATCAACAAATGTTGGTTTCGAAGTTTTTGTCCACTTATTTATATATTTAAATAAAAAAAAAAGAAAAATAAAATTGCCAGTTTCCTTTGAAGGTTACGTTATAACATTTAAATGTGAACATAGCTATTTAAATTGAGAAGAAGATAAAAATGTCAGTTTTTACATTTTTGCAAATACAATAAAAAAAAATTTTCTTTATATTTATAAAAAAAAAAAATAATAAAAAAAAAAAAAAAAAAAATAAATATATATATATATATATATATATATATATACACACACACATTTTTTTTTTTTTATATATATATATATATATATGTTGCAATAAGCTTGCTTTAATTGTTTTCATTTAAAACACTGTCCACGGATGCGGTTTGTCCAACAGAAAGATCTGAGCCCTGTTTGTTTTACCACAAATGTAAGAGGGGAAACGAACCAGTGCACTTTAATTAACAGCTTCTTCTCAATAATCATAATTGCTGTCAAGTAGATTAATCAGTACTTAGGAATTGCTCTTCATTTTATTTATCATCCCTGGCACAATGGAGGTCTTCAGATGTGCTGAGTTATAGTGCTGTCATCTGTATCTCTCTCCTTGAGTTTCCATTTTGTTAATGAAGCACCTGCTCACTCATAATTCAAATTAAAGATTGGTCAAGCATTCATTAAGGGAAGCGCCCGTGCCCTTCGTTTTACGCTGTTTGTTTCTCTTTGACTCTTTCATTTTTTTCTTTCTTTCATTATTTAAGGCATTATATATTATGTAAAACAAAAACATTGAATAATATGCATTTTATACATTTATTCTCTTATTTAATTAACTCAAATTGAGTATTTACCATAATGCATCCTTTGTTATTCAGTAATATTTTCTATTAGATTGCGACTGTTAATTTTTCTGAACACATAAATCATAATTGCGTTATTTTAAAACAGCGAATTGCAAAGTAAATAAATAACCAAAGTAATAGAATTGATGATGCTATAATTCCATGCAATACAGCGCTTTCATTGTTGAACGCAGTTTTCATACGGCAGTGTTTATTTTCTCGATTTACTGTAAAGCTATGCCGGAAACATTTTTATCTGTAAACAAAAGCATCAAAGATGCAGCAAAGATGTGTGTCATGTTTGGAAATAGCAGATAAATTCATTCTAACATTAGCTGGGATTACATTCACGTCTGATATGTAATGGAAAACAGGATTACAGTGCCTTTGCAGCAGTATTGATATTCTTCAAACACTGTGGTTATGATTTGCTGTATTGAATTGGACTGTTTGTTTGGGCTGGACGTAACGCTTCTTCGACCGACGGTGTGAGTTTGTGTGACCGGCGGCGGACGGGGAGAGTGTTTAAACTTGTTTATTATTATTTTCACAATTCTGTTTGGTGACGCCGGGAGCGCAGAATTTACACTCTTCACCTTTAATATCTGACAGAAACAGGCCGAGCCAAAGCAGACAGACAAACACGCCAGCGGTGAGACGGCCGAAGCAGAATCTTCCGGGCGCGCGCAGTGTGAGTGTTTTTATGTGTGCTAATGGATCACCGGGAGAGATTGACGGGCAAATGAAATATATGTGTCTGCCTCCTGAAGAGAGGAGGGGAAATAAGGACAAAACCGAGTCTGAACGTATTTCTTAGCAGATAAGACCATTGAAAAAAGGAAATGATATTACTACTACTAACAACCGTATTAGTTCCAAATATACCATTATTATTATTAAAAAAAAAAAAAAAAAAAATAAATATATATATATATATATATATATATATATATATATATATATATATATATATATATATATATATATATATATATTTTTTTATAATAATTATAGTATATTTGGAATTAATACGGAATATATATATATATATATATATATATATATATATATATATATATATATAAAATATATATATATATATAAAAAAATATATATATATATATATATATATATATATATATATATATATATATATATATATTGCAATTTATATTTAATATAAAAAATATATATATTCATATGTATGTAAAGGTTATATATTATAACAAATATGTACCTCTGTGCACTTTTTGCAACACCGTCTGCACGCTTCGCCGCAGCTTTAAAGAGAAATATCCACTGAGTGGTGCTAAAACTCAGCTTCAATGACCCTGTAACTACTTCAGTCACTTACTGTAACCGTTCAGAATTCAGATATCTTGGGTACTGTTGCAAAAGTTAATGCTCTATGATGTTGGAAATACGCCCTACACCAAATCCAACCCTAAACCTACCAGATAGCGTCAACAAATGCGTAACCGATCAGAATGCATTTGTTGATGCAACCGTTTCATTTCAACTGCCTTTTTACGTAGACTTCGCTGTTCTGTCGAACCGATTTAACCTGAGATTCGTTTCAGAGCTTTCTATCGCCGAAGTGCAGCGTCGTATCACGATAGCTACCCTTTATGAAAACGCAAGGATATGAAGCTGGATATGCGTGGTGCAACATTCAAAAGCACCAGTTTTCAAATCTCCCTGCGTATTAATATCCTTTGGAAGTCGTAACATGATATTTTTCAAGTACTGTGAGAAAATGACACTTTATTCATCGAAACTGTGTACATTTGTGTGAAAAGGAATAAAAGTCGTAGTTTTACTGCCTCTGGTGTTCATTTCTTTTGGAAACTGCAGCGATATGTACTTATTGGTACGTATTTCGGGGCTCGCTAAAAAGTACGTTAACGCCATAGATATCAACCATACACGTGCATGTTAAATGTATATCAATAATTGTATTTGATTCTAGAAACATAAAATGTTACATAGATAATAACATATTTATATAACAAAATATTTTTAGATTGCGTAATTTATGCTTGTTATAAATATTCTCATATAAATTATATGTGAGTAGTTGATGCCAGTATCATTGTGGTGTGAAACAAAAAGACAAACTGAAAAACCCTCTAACATTGAAGATAAACCTCTCTTATGCTATTTGTAACTTTGTAACTCTAATATATATATATATATATACACATGCATTATATATATATATATACATACATTATATATATATATATATATATATATATACACACACACATTATATATATGCATATTTATTGTGTATATAAATATACTCTTGTGCATGTATATTTTTAAGAAAAATATGTTGTGTTTTATATATTAAATATATTTAGAAATAATAGAAATATGAACGCATGTTAATATTTTAAATATATACTGTTTGTGTGCATCTTTATACTTACATAACAAATATACATTATATATATATACACATACATCATATAAAGAAAACCTTCATCCATATATTATATTATTATGCTATTCTAAATGATATTATTGCACTAAACTTACAACAATAATAAATGTTGCAGCAGTTTTGCCCTCCGTTAGCGTGTAATTCTGAAGCTGTCAGACAGTATTCAATGTAAAGCTGTTTGGAAGAGAGCAAGAGCACATCTGAGGATCTCTTTCATTCCTCTCAGAGCGCGACAGAGACAGAGGGAATACATTCATCTCTGATGAGTTAAAAGATCTTGTGATTTCACAGTAAGCAACCGCAGTCAGGGTTCAAAATGAGTGTCATGTTGGGAAGTAGCTGATAAATTCACGATACACACACTTGGAATGGAGCGCTCTCTGGAACACGACCTACAGTTACTCAGACGACTTTCGCATTCATCACTAAATTACGCCGGTTCAAATCTCGATCATTATTCCCAGTGATAAACAACCTGGCGAGAAGCGTTCCTAAATTTCCTGTGACATTAGCTCTGATTAGATCCATGTCTGATATATAATGGAAAACAGGATTACAGTGCTTTTACCGCACCGCTGATATTTATCAAATGTTTTTAACCCGTAACCTCACAGTATTAAATTTTTTTATTATCGACTCGAACTGAACGTCTCGCATAACAACTTCGTTTCAGCGTTTTATCATAACTTAGTGTGACACAAAATTTGTCATATTTTTGACTTGGTATGCAATTTTGACTTTTAAAGTCGTTGCTTTCACTTCTTAGCTCGTAATTGCGACAAAGTCAGAATTTCTTCTTTTTACATTAATCATTTCGACTTTTTATGCCATAATTATGCCTTGATGTCAATGTTTTATGCGCGTTTTTTTTCTTATGTGGTAAAAGTGGGCTTCATAGCTTGCGGCGTTGATAATAAATGTCTTGAGCAGCAAATCAGACAGATTTCTGAAGGACTGTGATGCTGAAAATTCAGCTTTGCCTCTCGAAAATATATTACATTTTAAAACGTATTCTACTAGATAAGTTTTTTTCAATTGTAACAATATTTAACGGTATTCGTGATTTTGATTAAATTAACGAAGCCTTTGTGAGCATAAAAATCGTTCAAATATTAAGAATATTAATAAATATTAAGAAACCTTAGCAACTCCTTTCATTATCATGTTACAAAAATCCTATATAACTAACTTTTTTTTTTCTTTTTAACGGCTTGCTAACTCTAAAGCGAAAAATGAACGTTTGAAACTAAACGATGACTTTTAAATTGATCCCAGGGAGGAAATGCATCAAAAGTCCAGCCTATGTCCCCTTTAATAGGCCGGTTTGAACCTAAACACACTCAGAAGTTCTCAGCTTTACCTGTCAGGTCTGTTAGGTCCTCTCATGTCCCGAGGACAACCCCCATCATATCAAACACTCTCTGCTTTCCTATAGAGTCTGACAGATGGACGTGACCTTCCCTCGGTCAGTGAGCGGCTCGGATGCTGACTGATGAATCTGAAGCGATGTTGTGAGTCTGAAAGGTGCGTGAGGATAAACACAGGGCAGGTGTGACTGTCACGGGACCTGCCGCAGATGCTTCAGTGTTGTTGACTTCTTATATTTATTTGCCCTCGGGCGGCTTTACCGCACACATGCGTCGGAAGAGCTAGATGTGAGAGGTTAACAGACATGACAGACATTTAACAAACTAGAAATAACTTGTTTGACAAGTGAGTTTCCTTTCCTTTCCTTTCCTTTCCTTTCCTTTCCTTTTTATTAAGTTAAACAAAATAACTGGCATATTATAACATTTTAAAAAAGCCTCAAGAAACAAAAACAAAGCAATTATTCACAATAAGACAGTTACAATATTTCTTAATTTAATAATTGTTTTTAATAAAGTACTGCATTATGACGTTAATTACAATTAATAATAATACCATTATTATTTTTTTATTTGACTGTAATGAAATAAATACATTTAAATAATTGTTTTCAAATTGTTTTTACTTTTTAATGACATAATATGCTTCAAATTAGATTATTTTGGGAACTTTTTTATTTTAAAATATTCGATAATTTAAAATATTTGATAAGTAAAGCTCTATAATATATATATATATATATATATATATATATATATATATATATATATATATATATATATGAAACATATATAATAACAAAAAAAAGCATTATTCTCCATATGCATTATACTATACAATGCATTTTTTCCATGGTATAACCATGAATATGTAATTATTGTCATGTAGATATGTAGTTATTTTTTAAAGAAGTGTTATATGCTCAGAGGCTGGATTTATATGCTCGAAAATAAAAATTAAAAATCATATTGCAAAAAAAAAAACTAACAAATAAAACAAAAGCCATAAAAGCACTAAGCCACCATATATATATATTCTTATTTGAAACTTTATTTATTAGTACACATTTGAAACAGTAGCATATCGTGCCAGCCGTAAGCAACCATGATCAAGCACCAGTCTACTTCAGTCTAGTTTTTATAATCAAATGAAAAAGGCTTCAGATTTAGTCTCTGATGTTTTGTTGAAATTGTTGCAAAGCAATGATGAGCTCTTTAAAGTTTATGATGTGAAAAATGCCAGTCTGACAGGATGGTTTTAGCTTTCGCATCTGCTACAGATGATTCAGC
Organism: Puntigrus tetrazona; assembly: GCF_018831695.1. Classification (NCBI taxonomy): domain Eukaryota; kingdom Metazoa; phylum Chordata; class Actinopteri; order Cypriniformes; family Cyprinidae; genus Puntigrus; species Puntigrus tetrazona. The sequence goes on from NC_056716.1 coordinate 19,097,826, forward strand.
CGACACTTTCCGACGACACACACATGCGCTAGTTTATTGATTTTTGTAGAGGCGCGCTTTACGAAGCGGCTTGCCGGAGTTTAACAGCCATTGGTCTGTTTGGAGGTCACCGTGTATTTGACAGTGCCGGTAATAGATTGCGGGAAACGAGCGATGTGCCAATCAAATCCCTCTTGTTCCAGATGTGAAAACAGCAATGATGGACCCGTGTTTTGAATCTGTCAATCACAGTCCAAGGTACCATCTGTTCATCAAATTACCTGCTTCTGTGTGCGCGTCTGCGTGTGAGACGAGAAAGACAAGCCGACAGGAAATAGTTTGACTAATACCCCGAAGGACGCAGTACGTCATACTGGAATTATGTGTGCATTTTAGAGAGACTTTTTAAACGTACTGTAAAGTGTGTCATTTTAGCACTTTAGAGATGGGAAGGGTCCACTTCATTCAACTTTTCGATAAGCAAAAGTCTATCTATCTACCTATCTATCTATCTATCTATCTATCTATCTATCTATCTATCTATCTATCTATCTATCTATCTATCTATCTATCTATCCATCTTTTAAACTCGATAGTTTAATACCATAAATCGCATGCTCTGAATCTAGTTATGTAAAGTTTTAAAGTCATTTATTTTTTTAAGCTATAATAAAACATTTCACAGTCTCGATCTCCGATACCTAATATATAATCATTAATTATTTAAAAGTTCTGTAGACTTTGTACCTCATAATTCATTTGTATTAGACAGAAATTACACACTAAGGGTTTCAACTTACAAAATTTTAATAATAATTCCTCACTTTATGCTCTAATTAGACGCTCGCGCACATCATTATTTGATTTCAAGCATTTGACACACTGTGCATGTGTTAGTTGCCGTATAGTGGCTTTAATATTCATAGTTATGCGTTATTATTTCATTTTTTGCAGCTGGTTTGTGGTTTTAGCGCTGTCTGAATTGCTCCAATGTAAGTCCCTGGATGGAAGCGCATTTATTTGGTGATGTGCTGATTTGATGATATGCTGAATGGCGTTTTGTCCTCGTAGCTATGCAGACCGCAGGAAGAGAGCAGAATGGATGGGAGTTTGTCTGTGTTTCTCTCTGGTTTGTCACGTCCAGGTTGATTTTCTCAATAGATGGGGTCGCAAACAGGTGAAAAGTGGATTGTAATTCCCTCAGGCCCGCAGCCCTTCTCATGATGTGATCAGGTGCTCTTCTACTTTCATGTGAGGATGAAGGCCGCATTATTTTGCAGTTCTTTGATGTGAGCTGAGACAATGTTCTTCCTCATCAGAGGATGAGTCATCCTGTGCTGGAATGGATTCAGGTGCACCTATAAAAAGAGCAGCATTACACTCAATTTTGATTCACTTTCTGACAGTTTCTCCTCTGTTTCCCAGGAATGATGAAATAACTGACTGTCTGTGTGTGGCAAAGACCTAGACTTTGAGGAAATTCTATCTGTCTATCTATCTATCTGTCTATGTTTGTCTGTCTGTCTGTCTGTCTGTCTATCTGTCTGTCTGTCTATCTGTCTGTCTGTCTGTCTATCTATCTCTGTCTGTCTGTCTGTCTGTCTATCTATCTTTCTGTCTATCTATCTATCTCTGTCTGTCTGTCTATCTATCTATATGTCTATCTATCTCTGTCTGTCTGTCTATCTATCTGTCTGTCTATCTATCTATCTGTCTATCTGTCTGTCTGTCTGTCTGTCTGTCTATCTTCTATCTGTCTGTCTGTCTGTCTGTCCATCTATATCTGTCTGTCTGTCTATCTATCTATCTATCTATCTATCTCTGTTTGTCTGTCTGTCTGTCTATCTATCTATATGTCTATCTATCTATCTCTGTCTGTCTGTCTGTCTGTCTGTCTATCTATCTCTGTTTGTCTGTCTATCTATGTACTATGAACTCTTTAGAATAGGTACTGTAACACTGTTAACCATTAACTATGACTTTTCCCTCAATAATTTCTCAATTTGCTGCTTATTAATGTACTTCTTAAATGTACGTATTGGGTAGGATTAGAAATGTAGAATAAAGCATGTAGAATAAGCATTAATATGTGCATGAATAAATGGCTAATATTCTAGTAATATGCATGCTAGTAAGCAACTAATACATGTTACAGTAAAATAAAGTGTTACCGTACTTATCGTAGTTCAAGCAATAATTAGGTAATAACTAGGTACTAACCCTGAACCCTTGTAATAACCTTATACACTTTTGTAAATGCATGTATGTGCATATATTGTAAAATATAAGTGCAACCAAAGTTCCTTACTGAATCCTGCAGGTGAGGTTTTGGCAGAACATTATAACTTGTGAGGTTTGTTCTCCTAGAGTAACCTGGGATTAACCTAATTAGCCTTGCTCTCCAGATCTCCATAAACCCAGATCAGTAACCACTGGGTAACCGCGACCCCTGCACCTCCGGCAATGTAGAGAACCGCTGGAGATTAATGTGTTTTAAATGAATGCGTCAAAATGCACTTGAGAGAATGGGAGGTTTCTCTCGCTTTGTCTTATCCCTTATGGCGCTGTGACTGGTTTCCCGTGGCCTGAAGGCAATTGGCTCACCAGAGCCTCCATTACTTATCGGTGACAGAATAAAAGAACAAGTTCTTCCTCGAAAACTTTGAGCGGTGAATAAAGATGTCAAGCGGTGCGGTGTGCTCTTGGGTCAAAGTTTGTTACCGTTGGGATATGATTATGCCATCTGTTGTTTACCTGCCCAGGTACTACGGTTTAAAACCTATCGCCTCCGTCTGTGTGTCCTGACAGGAAAACAAAGCTAGGTGAAATCATCACAAAACCCTGCATCTGAACTCTGTTTCCACATCGTTTTCCCATGATTGTGCTTAACATGTGTTATGACGTGGGTTGACGCTACATTACGGCAGTTGAAAAAAATCAGGCCCAAGTGGCACAGTAACTCACCAAAAGAACAGCTGGCTGAAGGCTAAACAATCTGTCCTGTGTATTCCCAAACTTTTCAGGAAAAAAAAACAGGTTAAACCAGCCTAAACCAGTTTGTTCTGAAGGGTTTTTGTGTGCCAAAATAAATTAATTTTTAACTTAATTTAACAAAGCATATGAGCTCTTTAGCAAAAAAGCTTCATGTTTCATGTATTTTAGATTTTTTTGTGTATTCCAATTAATCTCAGCTAACACGATAAAAACATGATAATATAATAAACAACATGATTTTATGTGTTATCGGTTTCTTAAAAATGAACTCTTTATGAGTCACTTTTATTGTAAATGTCAATGTAAGCAACAGCGTTGGTCAAAAGAATGTAAATGAAGCTTACATCAAATATAATTTTGGACGATTATTTAGATAATCTAGACCAGCCCGACTATTTGAAACCAACCAAGTTTCATCATCATTTAACGTATTGACGTAAAGTTAGTTACATCCAACATTTCATTTATTAAGACTGTCAAACCCCTTTAAAACCATCCAAAAACCTCATAATTTGCTGTTTAATAATAGTTAGTGAGATATTTGCCAAGTTTATGTTCAAGTAAGTAGTTTTAAAATATGGTCAGAAAAAAAATGTATATGTGCTTTTTAAGAACAAAAAAATAATGTATGTATATGCAAATAAGAAGCTACTGTATTTATTAGTCTCTAAAGTATTACTGTGCTTTTTTTTTTTTCAAATTGTTCCATCAAATTTGTGATTGATGCTTCACCTTAAATGCCTTAATAAATGAAAGCTAACCAAAATAAAACAGACAATTTTAAAATTGAGCAATTGATGAGAAATCTTTGAGTTTAGTTGAAATCTCTTATTTTTGATTGCAGAACTTGATATCTTTGTATATAAGATATCAAGAAATCTATAAACTGTAACTATATATATATATATATATATATATATATATATATATATATATATATATATATATATATATATATATATATATTTTTTTTTTTTTTTTTTTCAGGAGAAATAAAATGCGAGAAAGTCTCCATTTGTCTCCACCTAATCCAATCGTTGTCTAGGAGAAGCAACAGAGATTCAAACAGATCTCATTTGCGTTGCTCTCCTTTTAGCCGCGGTGAATGTCAGGTGCGACCAAACATCGGAATGACTTGGAATGCCAAGAGATTTCAAATGAGAATTTGTACGTTTGCCTCTTTTAAAAAGGATTTGATGAGATTATAGGCCTGGAGGGAATTAAATGGAAGGAGGCGTGGAAAAGCTTCATTGTTTGCGGGTCTCATCCAGGCAAGACCTTTAACTTGGATTTGCATTTGGGCTGAACTAATTGAACTCCTCCCAGCTGTGTTCTAGAGCAAGTACGCATACTCGCACACGCTCCACTCCTGCCAAACCTCTGTAATCCCTTTTTTCCACTGCCGTGCAGATAGAATTCCGGCAGTCTATTCAACTTCAATTCAGTTTTCAATTCCAAGGTGATTTCATTGGCAAAGGCGGCGGCGCAAGTTGCCAAAACAATTAACAAAAAAGACCTGCTTCGTAGAGAAACGACATAGTCGGTGGAAAACATATATATTCTGATCAATAATTCTCATTTCCTCCTCTTTTCCCCACTGGAAAGCTAGAAAACAATCTCGAGCATGTGTGTGAAGGGGGATTCTGTTTGGCAGATCAGATTAAAGTATAGATTTGTTTCTTTATTAGTGTTATCCAGTGTTGAATCACTGCCGTTGACCCCGAATGCCACGGGAGCTTATTGAAACACGTAAGCCTCTGAGAGTTTGATACACATCGGGAGACAAAAGCCACCAAACCTCAATTCCTACATGATGTCAAGTCTCAGAGGAATTAGAGCCTCTTTTACTTAAGAGATAAAGCGTTGCTGGACAAGCTTTGATTTGGATGTTGGCTTTGGGTCTGAAATGAGCATTCATACCGAATGAAAGTTGGCTTTATTAAATGATTAAAACTCACTGAATAATAGCAATAAACGGTGTTTGTCAGAGCGTTTTTGTCAAAGTGTAATGTTTGTATGAATGCTTGCTTTGGTTTGACTTTTTCCCCGCACTTGTTGCAGCAGTTTTACATTGTCATATTTAATCAGATTTTTTGAAAAACGTTTCTAATTATGTAAGACATTAATGTGTGTATTTGTGTGTATGAAATATGTGAAAATCTGTATATATATCTGTATATATATATATATCTTGCATATGGCCAATCAGCAGTAAGTCTAAGATCCAACTAACTAAGATCAGACTATTATCATCAGTCAGTAAAGTTGGACCCGATTGGAGAAAATCGGGTCTAGTCAAGTCAGGTTTCTTCGTTGCTCTTTACAAACTGAATGTTTTTGGATTTATGTTGTTGCTGCCAAGGCTGAAACGCAGAGGTGTAATATCTCCTCCTTCACACTGCCTCCTTCCTCAAGACAGGTTTATGTTTCGTAGAAAGCCAAAGGATTTCTTTAAACTGCATCTTCAGTAGATATTAGGGACTTTTGTGGTTTTGTTTTATTCACGTTAAACTTTCAGTAGTGTACGAGCAAAGTGTTCCATAAGACAATTACTAATGTTATTAAAAGGGTAACATAACTTTTATTAAGCTTATTTATTTATTTCACTATTTTTAAAAGACAAATAGTGATTTACATTTATATGAGCAGATTGTATTTATACCCTCTGACTCTTATTCTCTTTTTATTGTATTTTACGCATGTATTATTTATTTATTTGAAAGTTAAATTATTTCACACTGGTTTGGCTGCATCAGCTGTTTCAGAGGCAGAATAAGTTATAAAATCTTGATAAGATGATGATGATGATGATGATGATGATGATGATGATGATGAAAACTAAATTTGGTCGATGGATCTTGCACAAAAAGCGAGCGCAGTAACGAGAGTCAGTTGTCTTTAATAAACCTCGTCGTGTTTGCATGTTAGTCATAGGTATTTATGGCTTTTCGAAACAGCAAGGCTGTCAAAACTGCGACTGAAAGAAATCCAGCGTCTCGCATGCTGGAGAGAGCCATCAAAGCCATGCAAATTCATGCGCTGACACTCGCTGACAGACAACCCAGAATTCATCAGCAGTCTGTCAAGCGAACTGCAGCACGATTTTCAAAAAGCAGTGACGATTGTTCTGTTTGTTTGATAACCCTCTCTTCCCTATTCATGCAAATGGAAAGTCATTACTCTCAATCCAACAATAATCGCAAATGAAGCAATTAAATGCTCAATTTCAGTACGTCATTTACATGGATACCATGTGGCGTTGATTCATTAGGATCAATCAGCAGCACAGAGATTAATGTCAGAGACAAGACATGGAATGGCAGATAATCACGAAGCTTTACTTGTTGGCATTGGCTGCGAACCGTTTTGAGCCGTTTCTTTCTATTTAAAGAGAATGGAAAAGCCCACAAGCTCTTGCAGGTCCACGTCTGCGCCGGAGCTGCTCTGTCAGATGAAATCAAAGAAACATCTTGGCAGCGTGTGGGTATTTTGGCCGCTGTATTTTCACTCTTTAAATAATCGCTTTAATACAGGTCGGTTTGAACTGTTGCTGCTAAATATGCTAAATTAAACGTTCGCCTCCGGGTCTGCCGTCGTTATTATACTTTAATGACTAATGCAAGATAAGGTTGTTATTAATAACAAATGTCTGAATAGCAGTTAGTAACAACAAATAAAAAAAAACCTGCTTTGCTTCAGGCTGAATCATTAAGATTGCTGCAAGCATTTTTATTTACAGTATGCATGGTTTATTTTTATCAAAACAAATATTTTAATTATCATTCGCCCCATTTCGTATTATTTTTCTGTTGTTGTTGCTTTCAAAAATCACAGATTTATGCAGAATTTTGCAGCTTGACTGGAAATTTCATATTCTGTTCATAATATCAAATCACGCTTGCCTTGTCTTTTGTAGTTTTAAATGCTACACACACTTAATGAAATGCCTATGCTAATTGCGTGCGTTATATATGTTCATTTAAACACAACAACACAGTGTTGTATAAAGTAATGCATTGTAGTATCGGTTACCCGTGCGGGATAAATCTTGTTCCTTTTAACCTAGAAACAGTGTAAAAAATCAGTTGAAAAATGATGTGAACTTACATTAGGCAAAGGGACGCCACTGCTTGATTCTCGGCGCAGCAAATATAACACACAAAATCCACCATATGGAGCCTTTTCATCTGTAAAAGGCTTGAGAGTGGCTCACAAATTGAACAGGAAATCACCTAGTCCCATCCATCAGTGCGGCTGGGATGAATAGAAGAGACATCGGATCACAGAGATTATTTCAAAAAATTTGAAAGTGCTGAGAGCATTTTTCTGAGGGATGCTCATCCACTATTAAAACTGTAATCATGTCAGATGCTTTATTTATACTGCCCATCATGTCAGATTACTGAACGCTGACAACTGTGGCTCTACCATTAAATCGCTTTTGCAGTCTGCGGCAAAGAGCCTGTGTCCCCAGCGTTAAAGCGCTCAGTAGGATTAAATGTTCAAATGTTTAAATATTGAGGACAGCACGGTGGCCTCCTACAAACCTGCTTTTTTTTTTTTAATTTGTTTGTTTGTTTGTTTTTTTAATCTCTTCCTGGTAGCTGGAATCGGAGCGGCTCTGAACATCTGAATTTAACGAAACAGAAGAAAAGAGATGCAGGTAAAGTGAGGGACCGGGTGAGAGACCAGTTCTATCTGAAGATATCGCAACGCTCATTCGTTTTTATTATTACCGTATGAATGCAACGGAAGTTACAGTTTTTTTCTATTACTAACAAGCATTTACCAATACTTCAAGCACTTTTTAAAACTCTTAATACAGCGACATGTCAACATCACACAATCGACTACATTTTTTAACACGTTTTAAGAAATACGGCCTCTGTATTTCAAAATGCTGAATACCTTTTTCTACATATACTGACTTTATCAAAACACAGCAAAGCCGATTCAAAATTGAGTCTAGTTTTAGCACATTTAACATTAGCACTAGTTTTCTATCCAACCGAAACATAGTCATTCAGTGGTTAATGGCTTTACAAAAACCTTTACCAAAACCACTGCATATAATAGACAATAGTTTTTTTAGCCTTAAGTTTTAGCCTTAAGGCTTTAGCCATCTTGGGTTGTATATAGATGGTAACAATCATCACCAAAAATTCCAACACACATGGCCTTTGGTTACTATGCAAGCTTGTTTCCATCACCAACGGTAATTGTGGCCTTTTTTTAATCGCAATTCAGACGTCTATTATTGGAAAAGCGAGATTACTGCGATTCGGAGCTTGTAAATATTTTTGAATAGTTTTGAAAATGTGACTAGAGACTGGATAAAAGGACGTCAGCAATTAAAACGTATCGCAAAATAAGAGTGGCCTTGCATATTTATAAAGGCAATTCATATACTTCAAGATCTATAAGTAATTCATATACTTAAATGACACTGTAGGGGATTTTAATGTCTTTTATTTGCAAATGTAGATTGCACTTACATAAAAAAAAAAAAAAAAAAAGAGAATATTCAGGGGTTTTTAAGTTGACATGAAATCAAAAGCGAACGTATTTATAATTCACAATCTGGCTCCAGCTTCACAAACATCCACAATGTCGATAATCCTATGCAACCTGCCGCTAGTCTTGCCATATATAACTGTAATATATGTACATTAAATTTCCATGCATGAAACATATTATCATATTATCCATAACGTGTTTTGGTTATAGTTAACAGCTAGACACAGGAGTATGAAGCTCCGACACGCTAATAACATTTACGTAAATTAAACACAGACTAAAACAAGGGGCAAACTGAATGAATATAAGGGTATGGAAACAATCAGGGAGAGCTGAAACAGGTGGGCAAACACAGGCAGGGGACATTAACTAATGATCAATGAGGACAGGAACAGGAAGGACCAAATAAGGGCAAGGAAGACACATGGTGGAAGAAAACACAGAGCATACCTTGCTCTTTTAGAACAATGAACTTCAAATCAACCAATATCAGGAAGGCGGGGCTTAGAGGAGAAACGATAATGCACAGTAACCATGTAAACACATTGCATTACACCAAATATACAATATATCACATCTGACCCCTTTAAACATCCGGGATGAACTTCAGTTGTAAGTGTCCTGGTTACATTGTAATTATAAATATAAGTGCTAAGCAATGTTAATTAATTGCTTGTACTTAGGGTTTTTATAGTACATAATCACATCCCGTTTCACATATAAATAAAGTGTTACAAACAATATCAAAGTTAACTTTAAAGTACTGTTTGTAATTATATATTTATTTATTCATTGGCCCATCTGAATAATAGCAATGTTGGTTAATACAGTCTCCAGGTGTGATGTGAATTATGCCCGTGAGCAATATGTCAATATCCTCAGGCATGCAGCGACTGGGTCCATTATTTCACCCGGCCCATGAAATGAAATGAATGTATTCAGCCGCTTCTTGTTCTGCTTTTCTGGGACTATTAGCTTCACAAATGAGAGCGAACACGCATTTCACAGCCGTGCAAGAAGAATTGCAGAAGCTCGGGCATTTTAAAACTGAAATGTCAACATGTCTGTCTGTCTGTCCGTCTGTCGTGTGTCATTTGGCCATTTATGCATCTTGTCACCGATTCTTTATCCCATTACAGGGCTGCCAAAAGACATGAGTAACGACATTTGTCATCGCCTCTCGCAATTACCACGCCTCACAATCACATACACGGATACTGTATGCGCACATTGTGTTTTAAGAAACTGAAATAAAATAACAAATTGGCTTAATTAAATTTGTTTACCTGCAGTGCACCCACGGGAAATCAAGAAGAGAGAGCAGGTATCATAGAAGCACATCCTTTGGTGGATGAAAGTGAAACACTTTTGCCTAAAACTTGAATGCGATGCGGAGATGCACTACTCTAAATCGCTGATTTGCAATTGCAAAGCCATGCATCTGCCGCAGAAATGCTGTTTTGGGGACGTTACATGACGGAAAGTGTATTATTGTAAACTATAGGAAAGTTTAAGCTTCCTTACATAATTTCTGGGACTTTAAAATGGCAATGTTACGGAGACATATGTTCAATGCGCGGCATGGCATAAACGCTCGGAATGCACTAATGGCACTTCTGTTCGCCAACTTTTCCAAACATCTGTTGCTGAGCAGAGGTGTGACAAAACTGTTTAGCGTTAGTTAAACCTTAAACAAGAATACGCATACTCGCTCAGGCAGAACATTGTGATGCAAAGTGAGACAAAACGTCTTGGCTATCTAAAAACGAATTGATGGAGAGGCTTTGATTGTATCTCAACGTACATCGTTGCACTGTACCATCACCCCGTCACGAGAGCCGATCGGGTGGAAAACATGCGTTATTACCTTCATCGGTTAACAAGGCATTTCATTTCCACCTTCATGTAGCTGTCATTCCATGCAACATGACTGCGGTTCCCACAGTAGCTATTATAGCCTGTCTGCAATTAGCGTACGCCGCATTAAAGCTTATCATAATTGGCGTCACGTTCAACACGACTCAACTAATAGCAGTCAATCAATTGAATCCGCGCGCCTTGGCTACTCGCTCATTGACAGGTAGATGTCACGGATGCAGAAATTCGGTCCACTGCTTTTAAGCTCCGGGTCGCAAATCTCGGCGAATACGACGGAATGATTAGAGTCGGATGGGAGCCATTAAAATGGCAGACACGTCATGTTGCGAGAAAGCATGGCGTACGCTTGAATGCACTTGGTGCTCTGGAAATGTTAGCACCGTCAGGAAATGAGTCTGGAATGAAAAATTAAAGACCTTTGCCAAAACCGATGGTGTAGAAATGTAACAAAGTGCATAAGCAGTGATTTATTATTGAAGTTTTATCTAGTCGAGCCTCTCTGCTGAGGGCTGGCCGGTCCTTTATGAGGGAATCTGGAGCTGTCAGAGCACTTCTAGAGAGCCAGCTCGAAATTTCCTGAAACAGAATCGCAAAAGAAGACAGAACAGTTTTACCTCATTTACACAGACTGGATTTTATCTTGCTCCCTTCCTACTGGATAATAAGTGATGATTAGGGCTAAAGTGTCCTTATTAGCTGATGTCAATCATATTTTGGGTTTCGTTTGAGCAATTCTTTAACCTTTTTAACCGTTTCATTCACCTAAAACCCAAAAGTCCATTATCCAAAGAAATATATATTTATTAATTCCATTTTAAAACTTGTGCTATTTATTTACCTACCTTCTTGCACTATAAATATAAGAACAACATGTAAAACAATGAGCAACAATAAACCTGTTGCAGAATTTTTCCATATAATATAATATAATTTATTTTTGCAAAAGTATAATATTTACTCACAATTGTAGGTTCTAATTTCCTTGAAAATGTAATACCGTATATTTTATTTAAAATGAGTTAGTAGTTGTATAATATGTGATTTATAAATTCTATATTTATTTAAATTTACTTCAAATACACTCAACTGTAACGCATTGTTCATTTTTCTTATGATTAAATGCACATCGATTCAAAATAGTTTTGTATGCATGCATTAGAAGAAAAAAAAAAAACCTTGTTAATTTTACAGAGGTTGCCAGAGATCAATATTTAGTTTAAAATGCTCCAGAAAATGTTTTGCTGGATATATTCAATGCATTACTTAAAAATAACCTTTTTTATGTTATTAATGCATAACATCAATGCCAGACTTACGCCAATTCAGGTCATCAAACAAAGCAGACCAGAAACACGCAGAAAACCTCTAAAAAAAAACACCAACAAAGCATTGCAATGGTGAGTTTCAGATATACCCTTTATTTTTGCTGTTTTACACTTCCAAACCTTTTCCCCCGAAGAATAACAATCTTAGGATTATTATTGTTATTATTATCGTCATGAAATGCAAAATTGATTTTTCTACAACTAATTTAAAGCAATTATTTTGACAAAATATCAATTACAAGTAAGACAACTTTTGCCGTGAGGCGAGAGTAAATTCTCAGTTTCACTCATATTTTCCAATTGGGTATTATTATTACTTGATCAAATTTGTAGAGCCGAGCCATGCAACGTCCTCAGGCTATGAAACTAAGTGTTGCTTTCAATCATGTTCCCATCTGCAAAATGACAAAAAAAAACTTCCAAAGTATGTGACCAAGAACTGACTGAGGTGTCTACTTAATTGTTGGGTGAATAGACATCTATTTAAAGGCACGGGAGCACTTTGAAGGCATCTCATAGACGTGTTGGCTTTCAGTGATGAAAATGTGCGTGCACTCTTTGCAAAAGGGCTTTGCGTTCACACGAGTGTCTGTGTAATTTATTTGTATTTTTTCCCCTGCAAGGACAACCTCTAATGGTTCTGCAAAAAGCGAGTGATGTTCTCGGAAAGCATCAAAAACAGAGCAGAGGAGAGTGTGGAGGAGCAAAACGTAGAGGAGATCAGGTATGAAAGAGTGGAGGAGTTACAGAGAAAGCCTGAGGGATTATGCACCTAAAATCATGATTTTTGAATCTGTTTGAGTGTAAAACCTCACAAGCAAAAGAGAGATTAATCAATAGAAGATGCTAGAACAGGGGTTTGCTTGTGTATTCACGTCATCCTCTTATCACCGAAAGTGGCATAAACATCTATATTAGTCATGCAGAACCCATCTGGACCACTTTGAAGCTTATGTAAGAACCGCCCACTTATACACCATTTGACTGACATGTAAAGTGACCAACCAGAGTTTGTTCCCTTTTTGCTTACGATACATGAAGAATAAGACAACACAATGAAAATGTAGTGAAAGGACAGATATAATGGGTGGATTTAGGTTCATAAACATTTTTGGTTACGGTTTAAATGTCTATTTAACGTACGTATCTCACTAAACCTCACAATATCTTGTGCTACAATATTAACAGATTTTCAGCAGTTTTAAAAGTTTGGGGTTGTAGGATTGAGATGTTTTTGAAATAACTCTTTTATACTCATTAGTGGCGTTTATTTGATTCAAATAATTGTGAAATATTATTACAATTATAAATTGCCATTTTAAAATGTCGTTTATTCCTGTGATTTTACTCCAGTCTTCAGTGTCACATGATCCTTCAGAATTTATTCTAATATGCTGATTTGATGCTAAATAAACTTTTTTTTTATTATTATCAATGTTTTAAACATTTTTTTTCATCCTGAAAGTGGTTCCACCAAAACGAACGTCCTCTTTTAATATGCATGCTTTGAATAAATTGTGTGACTTTCAACAGCATTGTGGCTTGCGCTTCTCCATTTACGTGGGGTTTGAGATACCATTGCATTGACAAATATGTTCTCCGTTCGAAAAAATATGGAGGAATGTGTCGGAGGTGTTCTTCAGCATGCTGAACCTCTTAAATAGGTACTTGTCACAACAACTGGTATAATTAATTCAAACATGCCTTAAACACGTCTCAGGGACTGGTGATTTATCATAGCTCAGATGCAATGTGAGAAATGTGTTTAAACATAAACAGCATGAATTTACTACCAGTGCAAAGGCTTCTGAAATGGAAAAAAAAAAAGTATGAGCCACGTAGGAGGCCTCAGAGCTTCATCAGTTCCATATTCCGTCTCGACGGCAATAATATGTTCACAAAGATTAATGATAGCGAAAAAATATAGATTCACTACTGAGTTCAGCCCCTCTGATAACTTGATGGCTTAAACTCTACAGACTCCACAACATGTCCTGGAGAAGCCATTTAGTGCATAATGACTTGTGTTCAGAGCATATTCAGACGTCATGTTAATATATTTTTAACATCGCCATCATCAGTTTCTGAAAGAAGTAAAGAAAAAAAAAATGCTAATGTTCTCAGAACTTGAGCAGTAAACACATCTACTGAAACTCTTTTATTGTGGAATTGAAACGATCCTAACCATGCGTTACTTTTGAGACTTTTGATTTTCAACAAGGATGCATTATATTTATCCAGCAAAGGCATTTATATTTAAGATAAATGTTGTTCTTTCTGTGTATATTAGAGTGGTTTCTAAAGGATTATGTGAAAATACATTCGCACAGAAAACAGGTATTTTAAATTGTATTTTCACGTTCTATTTTTGTTCAAATAAAATGTATATTTGACCGTTTTTCTGCAACGTTGGACGTCATGCACGAGATTTCTATCCACTTCTAACCCCAAAATTTGCAAATAGTATCTTTGTATATCATTATACGCATTTTTAGAGACGCATAAATCGGATATAACTCGGAAAACAAAGCAGAAAATGCAAGTATGTTCCAGGATATCTCATTTACTTGCTCCTGAGTATCTCAGACCAAACTCTTGAATATGTTTCAGAGATCCGGTGCCAAGAACTCTTGCGCACTTTGGCAAACCGAGTAACTAGTTCTTGCTTGGAAGAGCTCGATGTATCAGCCCGGGAACTTCAACGCGACTTTGTTTCTCTGGCAGGCTGAGGGGACGTGTTGAGAAAGTTTACGCCACTTTATTTCACGGTATACATCAGGCTGTCCTCGGTTCCTCCCTAAAGGCGTTCACACCATGAGGCTGTGCGTTACTCTTAGCGAGGTTCCTAACAATGATATGCTGGCGAGTCAAGGTTGCTTGCGGGCCAGCTGGAACAAACTCATAAATCAGATCGGGTCGACTGGGGCTTCTCTGTTTGCCAACCATCTCCTCACTCTAAATATATGCAGACATCTTATGAGTCCGTAACTTACTGGGGTCACTCGCACCCTCTGGACTGCCAGCGCTGCAGACTAGGAAGGAATACATAGCTCATTCTAATGCTAATTCATATTTGCTTAAAGGAATCGTTTGCCCAAAAACGAACATTTGCTGAGAATGTTTGTACCATCAGGCAATGAAAGATGTAGATGAGTTTGGGGAAAAAAAATAGCTTTCCATCATTTTCTCGCCAATGGAAGCTGTGCAGTGAATGGGTGCCGTGAGAATGAGAGTCCAGACGTCCAAAAGTCTCAAAACGTTACATGTTTGTAAGAAAAAAATCCACCGAGGCATATTAACATCACTTCTGAAAACAATTTGACTTCATAATTCATAACAATGCTTACTCTGGTCAAAAGAAGTTCAAAAGACGTTTTGAGCTCAAATTTTAGGAAGCAACAGTAAAAAAAGTCTTAAAGTGCCCCTATTATGGCTAATGAAACGTACATATTTTGGTTTTGGGAGTCTCCAACAACAGGCAAATATTCATGCGAGGTCAAAAAGACACTTTCATTCTTTTATAACGTGCATTTATTTTTTATCTTATCTGCTCAACAACTCCCTAAACAATAAATTTTTCCAAACCCTTCCTTTGCGTGACACTAACTATGGTGGTCGGTCGATTGGTCTTCGATTTCATCTCATCATGCCTGTAATGGCTGGTAAAGCAGCGTTTGTAAGGACAGTGCTGCTTTGTTCAGAGCGTTACCAGGGAAACTGCTATTTTTTAAAAAAGCGACACCTAGTGGCAAAGAATGAATTTGCATTTTCATTCAGACCAACGAGAAACAATCAACAAGTGGGCGGCCAATATGCTAATGTTTCATGTTGATGTAGACACGACACGCCTCGGGATTCGTTATTAAAAGCAACCTGTTTCAATGATTCAGAGTCGACTCTTTCTTTTCAGCGATAATTGTCATTTTCAAAAATCCAAGAGGGGCACTTTAAAGAAAGATTTGTTTCTTATAAACATGCAACTTTTCATATCACAAGATATTAATTGATGGCGTGATGTGGATTATTATGGCATTTCCTCATTCTGACGGCACCCATTCACTGCAGAGGATCCATTGCTGAGAAAGCGATGTAATGTTATATTTATCCAAAGCATCATCTTTTTTTTTTGGAGGCCGTCAAGCTTTAAATCTTATTTGTGCTTGTATTGTTTCCGATTTGATGCTACAAATTGGCATGGCTTGTCCTGTTTAATTTCATTTTCTTTTGATTGTTTTATGCTGCTGCATTGCTGCACGTTTGCAAGCTTACATTCTACAGAAAAAAAACACTTTTAGATAGAAGCGCTATATAACAAATTCAAATTGAGTTATCAGTTAGCAATTTTAGACCCACTTTTAGTTTGCTCAACTCTGACAGGAAGAAGCAGGATAGAAAATCTGAATGTTACGTAAGCTTAGTAAGTGTGAGATATTCAGACAGCGATGAAGTCTGACAGACGGCTGCCAGTGAGATTGCTGCCACTACGCAGTGATTTCATGTTCTGATTCAGAACAGATTCAATAACACGTACAGAATTGCCATCGGGCCGGTGTTTGCTAAGCCTCTTACTTGTTTAACATGCCACTCATGTCAATGGTGGATTTTGGTTGGGGCAGTCAAGGTCACACAGTTCACGGCACTGAAAAGATAAGCTTTTGCCGCTCTAACAAACTAATTAACAGTGATCATGACGTCCAAAATAAGGAAGTCGAAAGAAAGGAGAGAAAAAAAAAGAGCGTGACGTTGACAATGTTTTTGTTGTTGTTCAATATATATTCAATATATATATATATATATATATATATATATATATATATATATATATATATATATATATATATATTATATATAATATATATTGTTGTTGTTCAATATATATATATATATATATATATATATATATATATATATATATATATATATATATATATATATATATATTATTTCAGTTTTTCAGTTTTCCTGCCATTTTCATTTTTAATTTTTATCTTTTTGATTTGATTTGATTTGATTTTTATTCCACTGCAGGCAAAATAACTGCAGAGTCATTTTAGTTTGCGTTAGTCTCAGTAAACGCTCCAATTTCACTAGGAAGGAAGCTTTGGTTTTGGAAGTTACAGTATGAGTTACAGTATGTTTTCACAGTGTGTCAAAGTCTTTTATCTCAAAGATCAAAGATAATTCGATTCCTCCAGATGCGAGCCTTTTAAACGTAACACAAACCATCAGCCGCTTGTTAGCGCATTGCAGTGAGGGGGTTTGGTTAATTTTTTTCTGAGTAAAGCAGAGATAGGGAGCGGGAGGATTACAGTGGCAGTAGGAGGTGACAGCTCACACCAGTGGGTCGGATTCTCTTTGAGTTCTCCGTGAGGAGCTTGAGATATTTCAAAAAAACCCGCCGAGGTCTTTAGATCCTCGGGAACAGCAGGATCTTCTGCTGCACACCCTGTGGGGATTGCAGGAGGAGACGCCGGCGTCTCACGAGACAGACTGTTGAGAGACTTGCTCCTCCAGCACACTGAAACCAATTTGTGCTTCAGGTACATCATGATGTTAGCAGGTGCTAAGCTAATAATGTCATACTGAAACACAAAGGACACACACAGACACAAGGTAAAATGGTGCATTTATGCTCAGAATGCATGTTTTAGCTATTTTTATTTCAAATAAATTTGTCATATTAAACAAAAAGTTCTTTAACGATAAGTAACTTTGCAACTGCGTGTGTCAACTAATTCCCTAACATTCACATTTTTGGGGTCAGTGCAATCAATCAATTAATGTATTATTTATTTATTAATGAAAGAACATGTACTTTAATTCAGGGTTATTATAAAACGTACTTGCTTCAATGTAATCAATGAAAAAAAGAAACTGTAATAAAAATGCAATGTAACCAAAAATACCACATACAGTATAATAATAATAATTAAAAAAAACAACATAAACACAAAGTAAATTCAAAATGAAAATAAAAACGCATTTCTATTACTGTTTATATTCAGTATATGTAGGATGCATGCATTAAATAAATCAAAAAGTGATCATTTATTTTATATATAAAATTCTATTTGCAGATGAATGTTGATCGTTTAAACCTTTCATTAAGTGAAGAATCCTGAAGTATGACAGTTTTCACCAAAATATATTAGGAAGGATCGTGTGACACTGAAGTCTTGAGTAGTGATGTTTTGCATCTCAGGAATAAATTGTATTTTAGCAAATATTCAAATACAAAACATCCATTTTAAATTACAATCAATGTTCACAATGTTAAAAACAATGTCTAAAATAAATGCAGCCTTGGCAGCTCGGCTCCAAACTCTTAAAGGCTGGTATATTTTCATTCTACGGTTTTGCGAGTGTGTCTTTGTTAGCGGGTGTGTAAATGTTCTCGCTGGCTTCACTTAGCGACAGCGAAATGACCGCGTTTCGTCCTCCTCTACATCTTCTTGCGCCGGAGCGGATGTCCAGTTTGGAGAGGTGGACGTCGGCCACCATTAGTGAGACTGACACTGCAGGGGCGAGCGGGTCACCTTCTTTAATTCCCTGGACTGTAAATTAGGATCAGCGGCGTCGGGTCCAGCGCTGACACGATAATACATCTCATGGTTAATTTGGCGCAAGCAAAGGATTTGTACTCTTAAATGCACACAAAGAGTAGTGGTCTGTCTCTGCTGCCCCTCTGGCACCTTCTCCTAATGAGTCTCTGTACATTTGACCGGCTCCGTTAGCACCTTCTGGCTGCCAGCTCCTGTCTGTCTCTCTCGGTTAGTGAAAGCGGTGTGTGTTTGAACAGAAGCACCTCGCGGCCGGGTCGAGACGCACAATAGACGCTTGAGCACCTCTCATTTTTGAAACTTTTAGGAAAACTGCGTGTCCAAAGTCACAACGGAAGAAGAGTTATAAAAATGATTCTTGTCACTATTATTTACAAGAGGAGCGGCAATTTCATTTTAAATGAAATATTTTTGTCATGGGCGACAATGAAAACAACTTTGAGCATCGGAGCCTGTACTGATCGAAAAAAGAAAAGTCGATGAATTGACTTGATGTAACATTTCTGAAAAAAAGCCAGGAATGTTAGTCTCTGAGTAACATGTCATTTATTTAAGCCAAAATGAAGTTAATTCTGTAAAATATGTACTATGCAAAAAGCTATTATACTTTAACATAGATGTTTCGCGTTTGAATATATGTCTTTTGAGACATTAAACATTTTATTTGCATGAGTTGAATCCATCCTTGCTCAAAATAATTGCTTTAATTTTGAAAAAAAATCATGCTTATCCCAAACGTAGCAAAAATAAGACCACGTGACCACATTCTAGCAATATTTGCTATATATTGCATGCTATTTAGCAATGCGATTTTGTAAGAAGAGCAGCTGCACAGCCTTCTCTGTAATATGCAAATCAACAGCATTATCATTCTCTTCCCAGCGCTCCCCTTCTTTCCTCTACTAGTTATTCTTCAATAATAGTACTTTACGCTCATCAGCTTGATTAGTTGAACTGCTCTGCTTAGTTATTTTACATATGGTTTGATAGCGACAGCGGCTCAGTTACAAGCTCTAAGCCAGCCATTGTTAATGAACACCCCTCGGCATGTATAAACAGGCTGTAATCTGCTTAAGTTGAAATTAAAACAGGTGGAAGCCCGCGCTCTATCTCACAAAGACACCCAAGCGCACACCTGACAGATAACGCAAACCTATTCATTTACACGCTCCAAACTTATTTGCAAGTCCACGTTAATTCGCTTGTTTGCGAGCCCGAATTGCCTACATGATTACACATGTTTCTCAAAGCAGCAAGGCTGTCGGTGAGGTTAATACTTATTTCCCGCGGCGCATTCGTCTGGACTTGCTGGTCAGTGTGCTAATGGAAGCGACTTTGCTTGACTTTGACCTTTAGCGGGTGAGGAATGCTTTTGTTTCGTTCGTTTATTCAGTTCAACTCCTGATAGGTGCACTAACCGTCCTTCAAATAAACCGGCTCCAGGTGCATTGCGAAATTTTGCCATGCATTTTCCTTATATTGTGAGTCTTGTTATAATTCCTAATTAAGATGCAAATGAGCCGCTGGGTGAGACAGAGAGAAGGAAGCCGATACCTGGCTGGGCTGGTGGAGAAAACACCCCTCTCTTCATCTATTTTGTCACGAATCTACGGGGCAGTTTGAGCCCGGCAGCTAATCAGAGGCAAACAAGGAGGAAAAAAACAACCCCGGCTCACCAAAATTGGCTAATTTTCAGTTCCTCGAGTGGCAGCATGTGTTTGGCAATTACAATGATCCATAAATATCCCAAGATCCACGAAACAGGGCAGGAGAACCAGGAAACAATTATGATTAGCGATTTAATTACAGTCTAAACTCCATCAAAGCAATTTTAGGCTATGATTGCTCGGGAACCGACTTGAAGAGGGAGCTACTGTATCCCCATTACGTTCCGTTCTGAACTCAATCTCCCGCACAATCTCGTGATGAGGACCAATCATAAGGCTTAGCGTCACGCTAATTAGAAACAATTCTGCTCGTTATCTTACAGCCATGCGCCGGACGTTCGGAGGGCGTGGGCGTGGCGCTTCGCCCTCAGAAGAATTGGGCGATTGAATATCGGCATGCCCAAAATAAAGCGGCGTGCTAATGTTGCAGCTTCGTAAAGCTCCATAAAGCGCCTCTTTGTGTTTGCCCGTCCAAACTCAAGCTCTGTTGTGATCTTCACTTTATTTCAGCTCAAGGTGCGTGGGCGCAGCAGACTTTAAATGGAAAGGCATCTGTTGCAATAATACCTAGCAGACACTGAGCAGTCCGTAGCAGAGCCGTCTGAGTCAGTGAAATATAAGCATGTGATCAACAAAATGAGGAAATAAAGCATGCAGCGCAAAGCTTTTAGAAATATGATATTTGTATTCAACGTGATTTTACGTTTTTACTTTATTTTTTTGGCGAAGTTAACGTAACTCACTCTAAAAGGATCGCTAAGCTTGTTTTGTATCATGAATTTAATTTCATTTAAAATAATTTAAAGGGAATTGCATCTTATCTCACAACCTCTTATCTCTGACAGAATCAAATCTCGCAATTCTGAGAAGAAAAAAAGCGAATAACGTGAGATTTGTATTTCTGAAATGCGAGACAAAATAAAAAAATGTGCATTATATAATATATAATTCCAAACATTTAAAGATTAAGATATCATTTAATTTCAATTTAAGATTAAATATTTATTTAGAAACTGAAAGCATGTTCAATGAACTGCAATGTATGACCTGCAATAAATAAATGAAATAATAAAATAAATAATTAAATACATTTGTTTGATGAATGCAAAATGGGAGGAAGATTGATTCTATAATGTGCAATTATGATATCTGTAATGTAATCTGCTCTAGGCATCACATCGTTTGTGTCGGGGTGTATTGGAGCGAAGATTCAAGCATAAATCAAAACGAAAAACATCGAGCAGAGGCGTTACATTTATGAACTTTTACTTTCTCGTTAATTTAATGATTTCTCTATAAAGTGACTTTCTTTAAAAGGTTTCTCTTTAAGTAGTGCCATAAATGGTTTGTGACACATGATGAATAAATTGTCGCTCTTACTTATATTTACGTTTAGGCTGACTTCTTTAATAATGGATGATGGGTTGATCAGTTAACGTCTTCATTTGCTAATTTTGAACTTAAACCTCAAAGACTGAGAGACAGAGAGAGAGAGAGAGAGAGAGAGAGAGAGAGAGAGAGAGAGAGAGAGAGAGAGAGAGAGAGAGAGAGAGAGAGAGAGAGAGAGAGAGAGAGAGAGAGAGAGAGAGAGAGAGAGAGAGAGAGAGAGAGAGAGAGAGAGAGAGAGAGAGAGAGAGAGAGAGAGAGAGAGAGAGAGAGAGAGAGAGAGAGAGAGAGACAGAGAGAGAGAGAGAGACAGAGAGAGACAGAGAGAGAGAGAGAGAGAGAGAGAGAGAGAGAGAGAGAGAGAGAGAGAGAGAGAGAGAGACAGAGAGAGAGAGAGAGAGAGAGAGAGAGAGAGAGAGAGAGAGAGAGACAGAGAGAGAGAGAGAGAGAGAGAGAGAGAGAGAGACAGAGAGAGAGAGAGAGAGAGAGAGAGAGAGAGAGACAGAGAGAGAGAGAGAGAGAGAGAGGAGAGAGAGAGAGAGAGAGAGAGAGAGAGAGAGAGAGAGAGAGACAGAGAGAGAGAGAGAGACAGAGAGAGACAGGAGGGCAGAGAGAGAGAGAGAGAGAGAGAGAGAGAGAGACAGAGAGAGAGAGAGAGAGAGACAGAGAGAGAGAGAGAGAGAGAGAGAGAGCTGAAACTAAATGTTTTGTTCTCAGTATCTTATAACGTGGCCCATATCTGAACTCAGCCATAACCGCATCATCAGACGCTCCTCAATACATGTTTTTTTCTTACATTCCAATGTTTTGAGCATGCTTTAAAAGCCAACGTATTGACTTTATTTTGTACTCAGTATTTCTTTTCATTGATAGCTTCTATAGATATTTATTTTACTATTGGTTTTTCTATTAGCGGATCGCCAAAGAAAACTATACACTTGTGTTTACAGAGGAGCTGTCAAAGGTCCTGAAAGTTTTCTCAATAGACAAGAAAGCATTACAAACCTATAGATAATCAATAGCTAATTTCCTTTTACTTTTGTCAATGGCATTATAGGAATGTTCTGAGTTTTATATGAGTTTAACTAATAGCTATGTGATGACAAATTACTTTATGTCCTTCCGTCTCCGATCTTTTGCTCTTGTATATATTTAGGCAGGTTTGTGCACATGAACAGATCACCCGAGCCCCAGTGTGCCAATACACTTATGATAAAGCATTTGGTCAGTGAGTATAAATGCGGCTCAACAAAGACAACGGAAGACCGGGACTGCATCGACAATGAATGGAAATCAATCACAGTTGACTTCACAATGAGAACATCTTAACCAAGGACGTTCTCATCAGTAACTTATTCAGAACAGAGTTCAGCCACAAGTAAAGCAGTGGTCAGGAAAGATGTGTGTTGAGAGCGAAGACGAATGCAAGTGGGGAGAAAGAATTTGATATACAAATTATTCTAAGCAAACATCTCAAAGGCCACATGCAATCTTTTTGGAAAATAGCTTTAACCTTGACAGAGCAGAAAGACAAATGGAAATGTGTATATGGACAGATTTAACCTTGCCATACTATAAATTTTACTCACCGCATCACACACGCTGTTCAATCTTTATTGCATCATAATAGGCCATTTAAAAGACCTGCTTCATCTACTCAGAATGCCCTTTCTCTCAGAAGTGAGCGGGCGCGGTGGGACGGTCGAAGATGGAAACATGGACAATTACAGCTGCTCCGGACATGTGTGTCACATGCGACATGAAGCGTCGCGAGGTCACGTAAACAGCATAAAGTCAGTCTCACGAAAGTGCCCACAGGTCACCACGGCATCAAAGAAAACTAAATACAAATCACGTTTTACCAGAAAAATTAAGCCTGCTTTAGAAAAGTATGATTGAGATTTTGCAGTTTTCCTTCGCATTAAACACATTTTGCACGAACTTCTCATTTGCGTATCTGATTAATATATAACAAAAATGGAAATAATAATAATAACAACATAAAATCGTGACGATATATAGTACATTTTGATTCATGCTGGTTTTGTACATATTATATTTTATTATTATTATTATTATTATTATTATTTTGAGCGTTTACCTTTCCATATGTAAATAGAAATGGTAATAAAAATAAATCAATTAATAATAATACTGTGTGATTATGTTCGATGTATTATTTAATGTAATACATAAACATTTATTATTGCAAAATTTGAACCAGACAATGCAGTAAAAATATAACAAAAATATAACATTAATAATAATAATCATTTAGAATTTTACAGTAAGGTTTTGTTTTGTTTTCGGGGTGAAATGTGACCTGGACATGTCTAAGATTGACGGATGCATATGTTTGAGATTCACGGATGCATATGTATGCTTATGTGCAACTTAAAAGGTTGTTTCCTCTTGTAAATGATGTGGATGCATTGATCTGTGAGCTCAGAGCCCAATAGATGCATATGTAATGTAGTGTATGTTTTCCCGTGTCTGTGTTTTCTCATGGCCTCGGGCCAGCCTGAAGCGATTAGAGAGGTTCAGGCCTCTCTGGCAAATACCGCAAAGGTCAGTTTTATCAACAAGGCCAGAGATGGCAGACAAAATCCCCCTCTCGTGGCTCAGAGTTGGTCACCGTCCTGTCCATAGCTGCCCTTCTGGCCACCGCCAGAGCTCGCTGACTCACACCCCAGAGAGTAATTGCCTGTCTTTCTGTCAGCGGAGGCGGATGTGGAATAGCACACCATGCACCTTGAGGACAGTGTAAGCTTACATCACACACCGGGAGAGGGCGTCCACAAAACAGCACAGCTCAACGTGACAAAGCAGGATTTAAACACACACTCTTAACTAAGAGACATAAAACCTAATTATATCTCTCATAAATGTCTCTCGACGAGGCTCCTGGTCAAAATAGGTTTTTGGAAACACTTTATAGTAACGTCGCATTACGTAACATTACCTAACAATGCAATGCATTAGTTACAGTACTTGCCGGAGATGTCAGTTTAACGCAGAAATGTATTTAGAAATTATGAACAGTTCATGCCAGAACAGATGTGACTTCTGAAATTGCTAACAATTATATACCAAATATAAGGAAAAATGCCCAAAGTGTTTTTGTCTTTTATTTATATCATAGCTGAGCAATATAAAATAATCAAGAATGCAGTTTTTTTTCCCATGAGTGCATAATTATCTTTTTTTCTGCCCAAATCAATTACTTTTTTGATTATTAAGATTAATTCATTGAGATATTATGTATATAGTTAGATAAGATACATATTTAAATGTGCATTGACTACTTTAGTATTAGTCTTTGTTCACTTTTAGTTAATAAAAATAATGTTAATGGCTAGCTTGGTCTGATTTAAAATTATTAACAGAACTTTTGATTTCAAAATGTAGACTGAAAAAAACACATTTCCTCAGAAATTGCTAATAGTTTCATCATCAAGTTACAAAACCAAGAGCAAAGTAAACTTACTTTAGATTATATATATATATATATATATATATATATATATATATATATATATATATATATATATATATATATATATATATATATTATTTTTTTTTTTTTTTTTTTTTTTTACACTGCATTGATAAAATTAATATAATAAATATTTTTATTACTTCCCAAAATATAGTAACCATTTTATTTGATCTGCTGGGATGTTAACTGATGCTACTGGAACCTGACTATTGTGAGAAAAAAATGATCAAAATGAAATGATTTTATCAGAAAGATGGTGATTGAGATGGGTGTTGACATGTCAGTTTGTTTACACAGGATATATTAACATAAGAATTTACAATATTGTAAACTACTCAAACTTTAAATGTGTCCTTCAGAGTGACAGCTGCCCTGATATCGCCTAGTTTTATTACGTTTTAATGAATGTCTGACAAAAAAGCCGGTACACAATTTTAAAACCTTATGAAACATGCATGCAACACTGAAAAACAACCTTGTTTTGATATGAAATATTATTAAGTGTTATAAATTCTAAAGCATGTAGACCCAGATTAAAGCAGCCTTCTCTGTTGAGCACACTGTTTTAGATCTCGTAGAGTCATAGATTTGGTATAATAAGGAAATTAAAATTAAATAGAATGCGCTCAATACATTCTAATCCTATTAACATCCCTCATAACATCAAAAAAATTTTACCATGCATTTTTATGTTTACATCTAATAATAATAATATATAGCAAAATTTAGTAGCTCTTTTTGGAAAAATGCATTAACCCACAACTAGGGGCCTTAAAAGAAGCCTCTTTCCACAAAAAGAAAAAAAATTTCCAAAATGAGAAGTAAGACTCAAAACATTATATTTACTGGACTCAGATTGTTTATATGAAAACATGTAATTGCAGATGCACATTACCAGACGTATCTCTTGACGTAGATTCAAAAAAATTGCATATATATCCTTTTTAGATGTCTTAATGCTTCAACATAATGCTGAAGATTCAGTTATAAATAATTTAATATTTTGTTATTAGACCATTTATTTGTGCATATCATATTTCACCATTCACAAAGTCCAGAATTTATTAAATTAATCTGATTTTTCCTACAAATCCTCTTATTCTTTATAGGCTACAACAATAGCCTGTAAATATCTTTACAGAAAATTGAATCTTAAATTTTAAGTAGCGTAGATATTCGATGTCAATCCAAAACATGTCATAAAATTATTTGCACCATAGACTCTTCCTCTGGAGTTACAAAGATGCACGTAGATCTCACTGAGGTAAATCAAATGAATAAATTTATATTACATGAGCGCCTAAACTTCAAATACAAAGCGCTAGTCTCAGTGGCGTCACAATGACTAAAAAGCAAGCTAATAAAGTTTTATTTGCTATAAATGAATGTACATGCTGGTTTGGTGATGTTAATTATTCTGATTCAAATCAGTTCCTGACAACAAAAAGTGTTACTGATGACACTAGTTAAACATTAAAAAAAGTGTTTAAAAAGTGCTATTGTTTTATATTTGGATGTTTTGAAGACAAGATGTAGAAAGTAAGACTTTGAATTACGACAAGCGTCCGAGAAGCAAAATGGCTGCAGGTGACTTTTTTAATGTTTAAATCCACCAGGGATCTTCATGGGTCGGTGTTTGCTTGCGCCAGCGTGCGAGTGCTATTGAACGGGCTGTCGGTAGAGACTGTCAGCCAGATACACCGTCACCACAGCAGTAACAAACAGGTCCATGCTAACTTTACCTTTAAGCAAAATACATGTTTCAGTGACAGGTGATGTTACATCATTAGTCCCTCGGTACTCATTTAAAGGCGGCATGTGTTAAAGGGCTATTATGTTGTTGAGGGAACCACAGACGTGTTCTCTGTGAACTGTTGGCCTTCTCTTTTGAGTAACCCAGCAGAGCACTTAGCGCTGGAGATTGACGTTGCGGTTACTGGAAGGACAATTCTGTGATGTACTTTAGCAACGTACCATATGCCCAGAGTTGTGGTGACATATGATTTGTACAGGCAACATGTTGATGAGAGGTGTTGCTGGGGTTTTTCTTCAGATGCAAATCTTTCATCAAGCGTTCCCTCTTGAAAACATCTTAGCGGGAACCCAGGGCGTATGTTTTTGGTGTGTTTTACGTTCACTCCAGGCTTAACCACCAAGACTTTCTTAGTAAAGAGCCTCAGCCTCTGTTTGAAAGGCTGTAATTAATTGCAATCAAACCTGCATTTCTATCCAGCTGCCTGAGCCTGCACTCCTGCTAGCGATATAGTTTGCCTAGTGGCACCTGCTTTCTTCCATGCATTTGTTTATTCGTTTTATTTTAGTTTGAAGACGCAGCTTCATACATTCCATAAGATTCCATACTTCCATGATTTAATAGGTTAGAGAAGTGTGTTCATCCCTCCCGGCAACTAAGGCACTAAACAGTAGCATGTGACTCGTTTCTCTTATGAATGTTTCATTGAGATGTTGGTTTTATGTATTTGTGCGTTTGTGTAGGCGTGGTCTCTTTGAGCCCAAGGCAAATTTCCCTCTGGAGACAATAAAGTATACATAACTCCACCTTACACATGCTCCAAAATGAATAAATAAATAATGTCATGAGTTTTTAGATTTTTACTATTACAAAGGTGTTGAAGATCATCAGAGCAATACACTGACCTTATCTTTAATACAATGTTGCTAAAAATAACTTTATATTATGCATTTGAGTATAACATAATGTGTTTAAAAGCATTATTTTCTGCACATACTGTAACGTTATTGTTTTTTCTGAAACAGGTCGATTTGTACAAATCCCATCGTTTTAAAAAAGGTAAGTTCAGCGTTCGATCGGCCAGCTATCTAGTGCTTTGTGATTTCTACTTACAAATACTTCAAGCGTTTGATGGAAATGTTATGTCCCTTACCATAGCAATGATGGCGTGTCCCCAGCGTGATAACTACAAAAACAATAAAAGCCATTACAAATGAGGCATAATTGCTGATTAATGACTTTTTACGCATCTTGTTCCGCCTTACTTAAAGTTGTTGTGAATCAGAAGCACCAGACTATTCTTGCAGAGTTAGAATTACCTTCACTTTAGTCTCTGCACACATCCAGCATAGGATGATCTCCAGGTTTATGAATCCCAGTCCTCCGTAATAATGTATTGCACACGCTCTAAAATTTAGATGCTTCGAACTGTTCTGGAACAGTGTTGTAAATAAAAGTCGGTTGGCTTAACCATCGATTTCTGTCTATGTATCCTCTTTAGAAGCACAAACGTAAGTATTTTCTCACAGCGTAAAAGCAGCCTCTTCCAGAACATTACGTACGGCGACAACACTTCAGTGAGAATAATGAGTTCCACCTTCTTTCTTTGCGTAGAAATATTTGGCGGTGTTATGAAAATAAACCCACTCTGTGATGTAGAAAAGTGGGGAGTGTTTTAACGATGCGTTTCCAGGGAATGTGGGCATGCTCATGCTTTTATAAAGAATATCTCTTTTTGAATCTTTTAATCTTGAATCTCTTTTTGAATCCTGAATCACTTTGAACTTTTGAATCTTTGTGACATTAGGGATCTCTCATCTATGCACTAACAGCTTGTAACACTCTCAAAGAGAAAGAAAACTTGAATTTGCATCATATTTAAAGCTAACAATGTTCATGGTAGTTAAGTACAAGTACAGATGTTATTGCTCGGTCTGTTGGTAGAAAATGTTTTGATTTTTAATAATGTAAACTGGAAAAAAAGACAAATTCTACTCAGAAATGGCGCATTAAATGCATGCATTAGATAAATTGTTCTAATACATTAAATGTGAAATTAGATTTGTAATTAAAAATAGATGATAAGCTAAAAGAATACTTGAAATATGAGACCATTTGTGAATATATCTAAATTTCTCTAAAGGAATAAAATGTAATAAAATAATATAAATAAAATAAATAAATATTTACTCATACATAAGCAGATGAATAGATAAATATAAAAAAGAAAGATTTTATTTCAACAATTGCAACTTCACATATCAAAATACATTGTTGTGTGAATTTTATATTTATATTAGCATATTTATGATGTTTGAAGAATCACTTTGACACAAAGACTTTTGTGTCTTATTTTTACATCACAGGAATGAATTACACTAAAAACATATTTAAATAAAAATCTATTTATTTTAATTATAGCAATAATTTGATCATATAAAAATGCATAATAATATATAGAAAAGTTAAGACTTCAAATCTTTAAAATATCATAATATTTTTCCTAAAAACTAAAAAAGAGAAAGCAGTGGCAAAATACTCTCTGCTACTTTGAATTCTCTGTTTCCTCAAATTGGAAACAAGCTTGCTGCTAAATGAAGGGTCGGGAGGTCGAGCAATACCTCTCGCTGTTTTACTTCATTAGACAATACCCCATTAGGTGAAGCGGGCGAATCAAAGGTTAATACAGGTGACAGGTATTAGTTGGTTCCACAGGTAATCCACACAGACAACTGGAGTGTACTTTTGATGTAGAGGGTGTTGTCTCAACCCAGGCCACACGCCGCCCTCGGCCCGGTGTGGGTTTGCTGGCCGTGCTGTCACGCCTTTCATAATTTAGCCTATTCGTCTCTCTCCGACATCAGCCAATCAGAGCCCACTGTAACAGTGGCCGGGTGTGTGTGTGTGTGTGTGTGTGTGTGTGTGTGCTAGATATAATCTAGATAATCACTTTCATTGCCTCGCTTGAGGACGTTTTTTTTTTTTTTTTTTTTTTACTATAAAATATTTTGGGTAATAATTTAAAGAGAAAGAACATCATTATAATCATAATTTCAATCATTTATAGACATGCTGTAGTAATAGTATCGTGTATGTGTGTAGAAATTAATACTTTTATTCAGAAAGCATGCATTAAAACAAAAAGTGACAGTAAACACTGCGGTATGATATGACAAAAAGAATAAAATATTAATATGTTTGCAGATATTTAGTTTTATTTTAGGTCAACCGATGTTCTTAGGAATATATATTCATGGTATAAGTAACAAAAACCATCTCGATATGTTTTACACCTCCTCTCTTGGGAGCTCTGTCAAAAACAGGTTGATTTTGGCCTGTCTAATTAATATTCACGAGCCTCTCTTCTGATTGGCTTGTGACGCCACGATCAGGTCAATCAAATTTAACAACGATACAATTTTCACACATGCGGCAGCCCCTTTAAATCTCCCGTTTGCAATATTTTAAAAAGTGTTTCCACAGTTTTACATTCATTATACAGTCAAGCGCGGGTTATTTATAGTCACCTCCAGCGCATTAAACGGGACGGGAGAAGATATTTTAACATTTTAAAATCACAGTTCAGCTCTAAATCTGTTTTTCGCTGTCATAGTAGTGTCTTATTGCATAATTCTGTGGTTTTGGTTCTGCTGACTCATTATCAAACATATGCATTTTAGAATCCGCCCACACCTTCCCACTTCCCTCAAATTCATACGCTCAACGTGCGTGCGTTTCACTATATGAGCCACATTGACGGAATATTTCACCTAGAAATGAATATTTGCTGAAAATGTACTCATGCCTCGGCCATCTGTGTTACAGACGAGCTTGTTTTGAAGCTTTCGACCTCACAAGCTGTTAACTTATGGACTGGGATTGTGTGGATTAATTACTGTGATGTTTTTATAGGCTGTTTAGACTCATTCCGATGGGTGCCCATTCACATCCATCCGGTGAGCTATGCAATGTGAGCTAAGTTATGCAATGCTAAATTTCTCCCAAATCTGTTCTGATGATGAAGACAACCTCATCCCATCTTGGAAAGCCTGAGATTGCGTGAAGCTCAACTACTCCTTCAATGTAAATAACGATGGCAGCTAAATGGGCAAAAAAAAACTGAATGCATACAATACGCAACTAAGCACCAGTTAATGAATGGGACTAAGACTTCGGCTGACAAAGAAATGAAAGCATGGCACCATGCGAAAACCGGTTTGATCATTTATATCTAATGCACGGCATTCAGGATTTTTAGCGCAACGCGTTGCTGATTCGCTGGAACTTTCATGAAGACCGTCGCGCGGACCTGCACCTAGAAAGCGAAATGAAGCAGGAAATGGATACGCCTGGGTCAGCTGTCTTCAAGCTATCTCATCAGTCTTGCTGTAAATAGAGAATATTGCTAGAAATGCATTGATGGGAGATTTCCTTTATTCTCCTCCTGGTGGGTTTTAATTTGAAAGGCAACAAATAGCTTGCATGACGCTGCAAATTGAGTTCAAATGACATGTGAACTTATTTTATAAGACCGTTTTAAAAGTAATATTAGAGCTGTCAACATTTCTGTTTCACTGTGTCAGTACAAGCAACCAGTTAAGTTAAAATACTTAATGAAGTAGATGTTTTCTGAACTCGCTGATATTCTGGTCTTCATCAGTTTTTAAAGTTTGTGAAAAACCTTTTCTGCTCTCTAAGGCTGGAGTTTATTTGATACAGTAAACAAAAAATACATTCGATTCAGTTTTATAATTTAGTTAATATATTTTATTATGATGAAAAAGCTACCTTTTCAGCATCACTGCTCAATTTATCAATGTCATGATCCTTCAGAAATCATTCTAATATGCTGGTTGCAGAAACTGTATTATCAGTGTAAAGAAAACAGTTTATTAACTGCTTCATGTTTTTCATCAAATGTTTGTTGATGAATAGAAAGTTGAAAGAACAGCATAAATGTTTTACAGTCGCACAATCGATTTGTGCATCCTTGCCGAGACGAAGTATTAATTTATTAAAATTAATGCATTTCCCAGTCATTTCATTGCAGCAGTTTGTCCATTCAGGGATATCTGTTTCCTTTTTGAGCTAAAGTTTCAGGCCCAGCATTTTCCCTGGAACTATTTTAGCCTCAGTTGGCAGTTATTAAAGCACTCCGAAAAACAAAAAGCTGGAAAGACAAAAAGAGTATAACAGCAATAATGCAGACTGCTCCCCAAGTTTTAAAAGCTAATTTGCTCAAAGCAGCTATTATATGCACAATATTTCCCTCATAATGTTCCAAACTCTCACGCCCTAGGTTGGATGCTTTGACAGTTTTAGTAGTTTTATTGTGCAGAAACTGCTGTAACTGCAGTCCCCTAGAGTCTAATATTTCTCTTAGCCCACTCCAGTATGTGTCAGAAAATGCTACGGCGAATCGATGACGTATGAAAGAGTTTTTGTCGCGTCTGTTGATTACGAGCAAGTGCGTGTGTGCTCATAAGTACGTCTTAACGTTTCTGACTGAAACATTAATTGCACTCACCTGTTTTACAGCTTAAATTTCCAGCATTAAAAATTGGCCGGGCTTCCTTGGCGTTTCACGAATCTTTGCACCCAAACAGTATGGATTCTGCTTTTCTAGATCAAACTCATGGCCAGAATGACAAACAGAGATGGATTCGGGTTTTACCCTAGATGTGGAACGCCAGAAGTATGCGGAGCTGCTCCTCTGGGTCGTAGAAGAAAAAATGTATTGGCAAATGCTCAGACAAATATAAAGAAGCTTTTTGGGAGTGCTCTTTCTCTTTAAACACGGATAGAAAGTGTTTCTTGCGGTTCTTTAGGAGCTTATTTGTTTAATATCAAGTGCACATGAATAATTCACACCTCGGAGGTTTACCTGGCCCATCCTCAAAGTGTCACTTGAGCCTCCGTTCCAGCAAGGGCCTGTTCTCCTCAATGCACTGAAAGAGAATCCAGATAAATAAGTGTGGAGAGCTTCAAGAGGAAGTCAGGGAACAACTGTGGACCAGACCTCTGTTTCCAGTGAACTAGTGAACAGATTTGGAAATTTAATAAGTAATTGTGTGTAGAGTATTAAAACCAGTATATTTCAGTTTACTAAAGAAAACATAATTATTTAATTATTTAATATTTAAAGTGGTAACATTTTTTTCTTGCTGTTGTGAGTAATTTTTAAATGTTCTATTATAGCTACACTATAGTATTATTTAAAATTACTTTTTATTAATATTATTTAAAAATAATAATAATGACAATTATTATTATTAATGTGTGTATTATTATTATATTGCAATGTCATGTACTGTGAACTGATTAATTATGATTAATTGCATCCCAATCCACATGCATGAATATATAAATATATATATATATATATATTTTTCAGATATATTCTTATAAAATATCAAATATAATAACATCAAAGTAATAGAAAGTGGTATAACTTAAGTTAGATATTAAAGTTAACACATTTTAAGTTATTTATGACTACAATTTTCTAGTTCTAGTTTTTATTTTATTTTGGTTTTTCATTTAGTTCAGTTTTAGTGATTTCTGATTTTATGTGCGTTTATAATCACGTTTTTTAAGATTTCCATTTGGTAATTTCTGAATACCTTCAATGCATGAAGCTGGCATTACCTAAAATGTTCTGATTGCAGGATATTCAAGGCGAACAAACAATTTCTGACGTTTTGTGAAAATGCTTGCCTGATTAATAATAACAGTAAAAGCGGCTTGCATCGCTACACGCTCGCGTGCAGCTTTTACAGTGCATTAAAAAAGCATTTGGTGAACAAACCGAGTGTGCATATTTTTATAAGTTTAAAGATTTGTTTCCCGAGTGCGCTGCTGTATCTGAAGCTTTATACTTTGTCACCAGTCCAGTTACTGTAATTTTTGCGACCACGAGCTGTGTTTTGAGTGACATCCGTGTCGGTTATTTGCTCCAGCTGTGTTCGATGCGCGTACTCCTCTGTAGATAGAGTTCCCTGCTGTACTGCGTGAGCGATAACGAATCTTCATTAACTTTTTAATTGGCACTCGCCGGCGTCTGAGTCCAGCAAATCCATGTCCCGTCCGTCGGACGGGACCCTCCACCTCACCCACTCGGCCCTTCTCGGTTCTTTCGAATTCACCCCAAAGCGGAGCAATTAGCATAAAGCCTGGGTTTTGGGTGAAGATACTGTTGTTAACAAGCTCATCGAGGAGAGGTTAATTGTGTAATCAGAAACTTCCATCATCTGGCGTGCTTCGTCTGGAGCGTTGAACAGGGGCCGCTGTATTGGATGCTTACGCATTTGTTTGAGAGAAAAGCTCGGGATGTTTTATCGGCATTACTTTTAGTTTGTAATTGAGCCGGAAAGGTTAATGGTTTCCGCATTGAGAGAAAAAACCAAACAAAGCACAAATGGAAGATTCGGCTTCTTGAGAAGGGAAAAAAAAAACTGTTAAGTGTTTATAAAGGTTAAGTTTTGTTTGCCCGTCTGAGCTTTGCACAGAGATAGGAAATTAAGAATGAAGCGTATGATAGAGATTGATCATCAGTGATAACTCAGCCGGATGATAAGAAAGAACATTTATAGAACAAATGAGACGGTATTAATCTATCGAAAATGTGTATGTTATTCGTCCAGAACTCAAAGCAGTGGTGCTTTTTTACCGCGACAGTAGCTCTCTAAATGGGTTTCAAAGGCACTAACAGCAAACAGGCAAATAATCGTCTTTTCTTCATATTTCATTCATTCTTTCATTTGCAGCGCCTTATAACCCATGAATAATCCATCTTTGAGAAAGAACTACTTTATACAAAATAAATTCAAATAAATCAAATTTGAGTAGGGGACAAATGAATAAATAAATGGAAATTGTTGTACTGGATACATTTATTGATTTATTTCAGTTTAAAACTATATATTTATCAATCAATCAAATTTTGTACAGACTTTAATGTTTTTAACAGCTGTCAGTTTATTTTGACTATAAAGTATTTAGATTAAAAATTAAAGGATATTTAAGGAATGAGGATATTTAAAATATGAATAAAATAACATAATCTGTTTGCATTTTGTTCTACTAGCATTCCATGTTATTTGTATTTAAAATAGACGAATAACTTAAATATAAAATATCCTAAAAATGATATATATTAGCCCCATGTATATATTTTTGCAAATGATAGTTATGTAACAGTTTATTAAAAATACTGTTTAGATCATGTGAAACATTTGCATTTATTATAACTACTTTTACTATACATATGCATATAAATACTTTAATTAGGTTCAAGATCAATGGTATTGATTATTGGAAGTCTCTTATTGATGCATTGAGGTATTTATTGATATTACAATCAAATGCGTTAATTTTAGGTCTCCGGCATTGATGTTTTTTTTTCCTCCACATGCTAAAACCTCATTGGATAAATCGAGTCTCAAAATAGATCCACTTTAAAAGCATCAACAAATAATTTGTGTCAACATCATGGACCAGAGTTAGCCTATAATCTAAAACTTCTGACTGTGAAAATCATTTCCAGAAGGCGCTTAGAAAAGACATTACGAGGGGATGTTTTGGTGTTTATTACTTTAAGAAAGTCCCAGATCTATACATTGGGTCTTGATTTATTAATGAATCAATATGGCCTTGGAGTAAATGATCCTGGGAGGCAGTCATGCGAGACTGTATTTAATCTGTGTGTATTTGCTGAAGATCAGCAGATGTGAGTTTTTTTATTCACACTGAATATGCAAATAATAATAATTAATGTTTAATTGCATTTAATGTTAAAAAGTTCTTTAATGGGAGTAGTGTACTGTTTAACATTGAACATTGGCGTTATAGGTATTGGGTTCAATTCCACGGAGGAAGAAAGTCATCAGGACTAGAAGCAGCGCTGGGAGTGAGTAAATGATGACAGATTTTTTTTATTTTTGGGGCCTGAGCTAACATTTGAATGTTTCTCATGCAAGCGCTTGCTCCAGTCTGCCTTCGTTTCTCCGCTGTTCTCCGTCGCTTTTCCTGTGAAGACCCATTAAAGGGGCGTGCTGCGATTCGTTGAGGTTAGTGTCTGTTTGGGTGCTCGGTGTTTGATGTCGGGGAGCCCGGCTCCAGGCAATGAAAAGGAGGCGTGGCGTTAACCTGGAGGCGAGAGAAGTTGGCCACCAAAGTGGAAATTCACATAAACCCCGTGATATTTGTGGAGGCTTCCGCAAATGATGCTGCTGTACAGGAGATGGTAATTACTGATGATAAACTTCGCAGTCATTTCTGCCACTTGTAGCCTTATTATTAAGTATATAATGAAGTCAATGAGTTAATATATCGATGTTAAGTGAATTTTATTTGAACCAAGAAAATAAGTGTTGAAGTTCCGCACACAAAATGTCATTTATTTGTCATCAATCTGAATGAATAAAGAAAATAAATAAATAAATATCTGATCATTATAAGAAATGAAAATGGAAAAAATTGGAAAAACAAACATTAAATAAATAATATATTTATTGTTAAACCATATATGCCCAAAATAATTCAATAAAAAATAAATACATTTATTTGTACTAAACACATGTTAGTTGTATAAAATAGATAAATACATTTATAGTATATAAGTAAACAAACAAACAATAAATAAATCATGTATTTATTATTAGCTTATATTGAAATAGCTAAATAAAAAAATAAATGCTTTTTACTGTCTGTTAGGTGTATTAAATAAATAAAGCAAGAAAGCACACAGATAAATAAAAGTAAGTAAATAAATAAATAACTTAAAATGTTTGTTTATTCCACTTACTAATAAACTTATAATTAGAAAAGGTCAAAACAATAGCAAGTTCAAAAGAAAGTTAAATAAATAAATACTATTTGTAGCATTTTTATTATTTTTATTATTATGTGCCTTTGTTGAAAATATTTTTTATTCATAATAATAATAATAATAATAATAATAATATGTAATAATAATAACAAATCATGATCACTCTCCCTTTTGAAAGTTTCCAAAAATAAAATCGATATATTATCACCAAACAGAAATCTACAAAATGCAAAAACTAATGAAAAAAGATCAGTCACCTCAAAGATCATCACCTCAGATGACTCCTGAATGACTACATGACTGGCCCTTTAACATGAATAAATCAGTTCAGGTTTAATCAAATGCCACACACACTCACACACTCACACTCACACACACACACACACACACAATACAAACCAATCAACAGCTATGAGTCTGAGCAGCTTCATTGTTCTGCGAATGATTTGCAGCTCTGTGTGAGCTTAATGCTCCACGATGAAGAGGCTGGGGCAAATGTTGGAAAGCTTCACTGTAATAAATAAGAAAAATAAGCGGAATGCATTAAAAATGCGAGGCGCTTCTGTAAAGTAATTTGTTTCTCTGTGTGGATTCTTAATATCTTTCTTTTCAGCACCGTTATGGAATATGAGGCGGGATGGCACTAAAATGAAATCGAGGTAAATTCCAGAGTATCAGATTTGAAAATCCATCTGCGGCATCGAGCGGCGTCAGATACGAAAGGTGCTTTGTGATTGAGTGTAGGATCACGGCCCGGAGACGTTGCTTGAACAGCTATCATTTATTCCATCATCAGTGGAGGAGAGTCATTTCGTTCCTCGTCTCAGCGATACAATTAAGGCGATTGTAAGCCACGTACATTTCTGGCCCTGTCATATCTCACCATTGTTCCAGCATCAGTGGAGGGCGTTATTCCCACCTCTACAATTAGAAATTAGACACAATCGAATACACTCAGGCATCATTCTCAACAAGCGGTGAAGTTTTAGCCACTTTTCACGAAAGCAAAGGAACAACAAAAGTACAAAATGTGTCTCAGGAATCACAATCAAGTCACTTGATCTTTTTTTAATAATTACTTTATCCTATCAGCAGCGCCCTTTCTTTCTTTTTTTTTGTCAGATCATTTTCTAATGGAAATAAATACAACCTTGATCGGCATTAGAGACTTTCAAAGTCATGTGTGTGATATACATACATTATACACAATTGGCATTAGTATAAATAATAATAATAACAAGCAGACCATTTCTATGTATCCATTTTTATTTGCCCTCTGTTTTTTCAAAACGTTATACCTTTGTGACAAATTCTGTATGTGCACCATAAATTTCTACCTTCACTTTCCTAATATTTATATTTTACTTCTTGACGGCTACATGTGCCAGGCCTGTCTACATTAGATCTGATATGATCTAATTTAACATTTGATCAATTGTGTCAAAATCGCATCTTGACGTTAAATAATTAATTAAATTAATTTTTTACTATGATCTTTATCATTTTTTTCAGCTTTCTCAATGTGAAAAGACAAATAAAATATAATGAAATAACCTACAATTTTTAAATGTAATATTTTGTAGTATGTCTTATTTTTAGAACTTTGTGCAGAGATTCACAGAGATTCTGCCTGTCTGTTGCCATCCTCGTACTGAATAACACTTTTCAGAACTACTTTTCTTGTTCACAGGCTCAATGCAGAGATGACCGTGTGAATGGAGACACTGGTGTGCTGAGTCATCTAACTGGCCTTCCATCCTTAAGATGCATCCATGAGACCTTCAGCATGCAAATGAGTCACAAAAGTGGCGATGAGTGAGACAATCCTTAAAGACGCTACTGTTGAAAGTGTTTACAGGTTCTGCAACCTTTGCTCAACCATATTTACCTAATCACACTTTGAACTCTCACCAAATAACCACCATGCAGTCAGTAATGGCCGACCACGGCTAATTTCCTCATTTAGTCAGGACTAGCCCGTTCATCCGAGCATCCTTTACTTCTCCTGTTCTTTGGCTCTCTCTCAGCATCTTTTAATTAAAGTCCCCCGCCGCCGCAAGAAAGAGGTCAGGCTCTGTTTACTCTCCCTCCCTGTCTTTTGTCTTTCTTCCTCCATCTCATTTGAAGCAGCTACGCTTCACTCCCCTCACTGAGTCCACAATAATTTAAGGAAAGTAAGGCCAAAATGGGAAATATGGCCTCAATAAAATCCATACTTCAAATGCACATTGTGGCAAAACCTGCACAAGTGTATACATGGCAGGGCACTAAACAACGTGTTGGTTGGTTGAGAGTGTTTTGTATGATGGCCAGACGCGCAGGGTTTTGGCTCCGCGGTCCTGGGTCAGCACTACGTGGCAGTTCCTTATGCACTGATGCATCGTGGGAAAAACTGACCTGAGATCAGCAGATCTGCATGGTTCATCGGCGCTCAGGCAGGCCTATAAGCTTCAGGAAGCTATCACGGTAGCTCACTAAATCACGGTGATCTGAAATTTTACATACGTTCTTGCCGTTTGAGCCATGGAACACATTCAGACAGCAACCACAATGCAGCAGGGTTTGCGTGGCCTTTTTATTTTACACGTCAACTTTGGGGAAACAACTGGAAAATCAATGAACAGTTAGTTTCAAATCCATTGGTCCATTTTTGTCAAATAAAATTATTCTAGAAATTAGACCCAACAGCTAGTCCATATCACAGCCCCCACATTGCGTTGAAACAAACAGTGGACAACTCTAAATGTTGTAACAAGATGATATCATATGTTTTGCTTCATGCATGTTTGGGATTATTTCAGATTCAAAATGTCAGTGAATGGTGCTTAAAGAGTGTTCAGTTTAATCCTAAGACAGATGAATCGAGATGTTTGTGCTCGAGACTAATCGAAAATGCTAGTAGTAGCGCTATTGAGACCTTTTGGTCAACATCTACACGTTGCTTTCCTCAGCAGCATTAGCGTAATATATTTAAAAGTAATACAAAAATAAGTTGAAATTTACCCTATAAGCACAATTTGTGTAAAGGAATAAATGGCGGTGTTACTGATTCTAGTAAAACTGTACAAGAAATGGAAATGGCAGTGTATATAGGTATGGTTTAAAAATAGCTAAAAAATATATTTCCAACAAGCATAGGTTGCTATTTTAAGATAGTTATAAGCATGTTCATTGGGACAGTGACTATGTTTCATAGGGGACCATATGTCCCTCTTTTTTTCTAAAAGTTTTGGCTTTTTTTGTTTTGATTATACAAAACTAATCCAACACCCAAACATTTTACGTGTTAGACATAGAGACATAGAGTCTCCATACAAACCCAGCAGCAGTGACACGGATAAAGACCAGCTAGAACCAGCAGATGATGGGTCTGGACACACTACTCTCAGGCAGCTGTGTTCCAATGGCTATCAGCTAAAAGTTGGATTTTAGCACTGTAAATGGCTTGTCGTTTTATTTTCAGTAAAATGCACAAAAGGAAGAATCGAATCTTTCCGAATCAAAGTCAGGAGTTGCACTGCACGTACTTTAGATGAAAATAATGTCCGGGAATTATTTGCCAAGATGGCTGGCGAGTGAACTGAGAGTGAACTTTGCCTTAGCGACTGTAACATAGTAGAGTGTTGCATCAGAGACAGAGAGGATGAGAAAGCGTGTGATGTTTCATTGATTCACTGCCCATTACATACAAACCAGAAAACTCTGCTGAAACAACGCAGTGCAGTCGAAGCTCGTTTCAAAGCACATTTGCATAAGGTAGTTCAATCAGTACTGCTCAGACCCAGGCAGCGATGCAGTCCAGATTGTGTGTGTGTGTGCTTAACAGAGAAAAACACTGCGAGATCTTACGATTTCATTTCTATTGACTTTCGTCGTTTGGAGTGCTTTCTGCACATTTTAGCCAATTTTCCCAGCTGTTTTCTGAGAAGTAAAGCGCACAAGGTCATAAGTGTGCCTGAGATTGGCAAATAAATAACGCTTATTCTTCACTTAAAAAAGACGTTTCGACAGTATTTCCAGCTAAAAGCTCTAAGCTGCACCATAATGTAAGAACAACAGAGGGGATGTCTTTTGTGAGCTGAAAAGGTAGTCAAGGCTGTAAAGCCGCACAGCAATGCTTAAATTCTGACTCATAACTCAAGACTTTCTGAGGAATGTATTAAAAGGAAAATGGGGCTGCGACCCACTTTAAAGGATCATCTGACGTGTTCTCTTCACCATTGTAGCGTGCTATTCACATAGGGGATCTCATTGTGTGCTCGCGAAGAAAGTGAACCACGTCCATAGGTTATTCTTGAAACTACATCTTCAACGATTCCTCTGCTATTTTTAAATGGAAAGCAAGATGAAAACTTTAATTTAAAAAAAAAAATTACATGGCTTTCGCAGACATCATACGCTAGACGCAGGTAACGCTTTGTTGAGAGAACTTGTGTGTAGTTAAGTTTTGTATCGTTGATTGATTGTCACCGAAGTTGAGCGCCATTGTTAAGTTCAGCCAGAGAACAAGAGGCCAGGTTTGGTATTTGGCGCACCCTTTTACACACACACACACACACACACACAAATATATATATTTCAGTTAGCATATATGTTTTATTTATTTAGTAGTTAGCTTTAGCTTACAGCAAATATATTTGTAAGCAGTACTTTTTTAGTGTGTAGTTATTCCTCCATATGATCCTTTGCATTTTTGTTCATTGTGCATTTTATCATCCTGTAAAAGGTAAACCTCAAAGTGAAATGAAATATATCACTGCAAGTTATTGCGGTTCATAACAATCACATATTATTTCCTTACACTTTAGTGTCTACTTATTTAGACAACTACATTACACAATCTTATCTTAACCTCCCCTAATTTGTAGCATATGACTAATTGCTGCCCAGAGCATTTGCCCTTTGACTAGCAGCTTGTCAAAGGGTGCAGGCGCCAATGTGTGACTACACTCCTCCGCAGTTCCTATTATACACTTTAGCCAGCAGTGTTGGATGATTTAGCATGTTGCTGAGAAGTTTTCACCATCACAGAAGCTCCTGTATAAAAAAAAAAAAGAGTACAAAAGTACATTTCACCTCTGGTTGCCTGATCTCCATGCTAAATATTTATAAAGCTAAAAACAGCAGATGTCTGGGCTGTCTTCCCACGAGAGTCGTGCCCCTAGATACGCTCCTAAGTTTACATTTTTAAAAGATGTTTCAATGCATGCGCTCTCATTTCTCCAGGCCCAGCCCTTACCCACGGCTGTTCACACCCTATGAACTTCGAGCCTGGTACCCATACAGTGCTTTTCATTTTTGCTTGTCATATTGTGCTTTAACTCTCGGTACCTAAACAACTTGTTTTTTCTTACAGTTTAGCCCAGGTTGTATTTTTTTAAAGAAATAGTTAACAGTAGGCCTCTGAAGAAAGCTTATCTATCATTTTCGGATTAAAAAAAAAGCATTATCTGTTTATAATTCCACAATATTCACCCAAACACTGGGATGCATAAGCTCTGTTGAGCAGACCTGCAGTGCATAAGCTTGAAAAGAAATACAAAAAACTATGTTAATTAAAGAAAAAATAAAGCGTTAAAAATAAATACGATAAAACGATAAAAATAAATAAATATGGTGAAAGGTAGCATAATTAGATATCTTCAAGCTATGTTTTTTTGTTCACTAAATAATAATTTTACGAATTTAAAATAAGATAAAATAATAATAAATACTGAAATTAATTAATAAAATAATAATAGCAATAAAAATACTAAATAAATAAAAGAAGGAAATAATAATAATAATAATAATAATAATAATATTAATATTAATGCAATTTATTAAATATGTTTCAAGGAACAGATTCTCTGTGCAGCCATCAACCATCTTCATTTCTTTAAAACTAAACCAAGTACATCCTACAAGCCCAGAAAAAGACAAAACAACGTCCCTTTTACCAGAATATTCAACTCTTTGCAATTAATTAGTTTATGTGAAAAGATGCTTTTTAGGAACCTGCTGGTGTAATTACGACAGACTAACCAGATCATGCTAACCAGCTAAAACTATTTGAACAATCACAGCATGATCTTTTGACACCATCACAAAAATCATATATCCGATGCATGAGCAAGCCATACTTCTAGCTATTCCAAGTTCTCTGCGTCCTCGGGTGTCGATTTTACCGCTCTTCTCTTCTGCTGGATCCGTGGAGACGTGACCTGTTGACCTTCACAGGTCTTAGCAGAGAAGAAATTATTCTCACAATGCTGAATCGACGTTTTGTGTCTTCAGAGTCTGGTAGCCCCTGTGAACTGGAAACAACTTTGCGCTCTGGGCCTTAACTAGTTTTTTTTTGAGGATGTGGCTGATTGCAGATTCGACACTTTCTCTACTTTCTGCTTAGAGGTGCACTATTTCTATTACCTGCACCGCACAATGTAGGTTATCTGTTTTTCTTTATCTTTCTCACGCCGCACTGCCTGAACACGTGCTCTGATAGCTGAGAACCGAAAAGTCTAAAGAACGTAATTTTATAAACAAGATGGAAACAGATAACCACGAGGCGATGCCCAGGACAGAAAAAGTCTCTAAATTAGACAGACTGGAAATACTCCCTCGAGTCCCAGCCCGGTTTGACACGATTAGAAGATGAGGTGCGCCTAAATGGAGCTTTAATCCAAACGACATTCAGTTCTCTTTTACACAGCTTGATCCCAGTATGATGAGAACAGCGGTCTTAGAAACCCTCATCAGCACATTGGAAACGCCACACCACGCTTTTATGTGGCAGGTCTCACGAGGAAACGCTGAATGTAAAATAAAGCGTGTTACAAAACATTTAATTTGTCAAATTTTAGAACACACACGATATGCTTCATTTTGACAGATTGGCAACAAAGACTAACCAATAACGCTGGATTAAGCAGCGGGAATCTGACCAATTTTCACAAACAATGAATAGTCGTTTAAAAATGATATGTTCATAGACAGCTATATATTTTATAGACATGCAATAACTACATCAATGCATTAATATATTAAAATTAAAAAAATCTGTAATGTTTAACCTTGTTAGAGTAAATCATTTTAATTTTAAAAATTGTGATTTTCCTTAAATTCTATTATTGTACATTTGCATATAAGTGAGTATAAATAAATAATAAATAGTGATGGGATATACTGAGGCAAAAATCTCTTATTATTACGTATACTACCCAGAGGCTTGTTTCAGACCCTATATAACCCTTAAAGAAATATTTCCTGCCCAGAAAAACATGCACCTTTTAGCTACACAAATTCATTGATGGATTGAAATGGTATGGATTACTTATGGATTGCTGTAATGTTTTATTAGCTGTTTGGACTCGGCACCCATTCTAAACTTTAGAAGTTGGTTAGCAAATGATGTGCAGCGTTCTCTAAATCTATGTGAGTATCGTCTGTAGTCATTTTGGCCTATCTTCCTTTTTTTGACATAACTAGTCCGTGAACAGATGATGAAAAATTACTACGTACAGTTTTCACAAAATCTCTCAGACACAGAAGAAAAGAATCTGTCAAAACCAATCACCAGAATAATTACACATCTCTGGGTAACCCACCACCAAAAACACTACTTGGCTGTATAACACCCTTATCTTCCCTAGTATGCACCTTTAAGCCAAATCTGTTTGATTATTCCGGCAAAACATACTTCAGTGATCAGGTGTCAACAGCTACTGTCCTCATCGAGATCGTGATGTGTGGATGAAAATCATTTCTATTTTTAAATGCCAACAGCGACAGTTTTTCCTAATTGTCATCAGTAAGACTTTGAATGAAAAAGCAATTGTCGGAAGTAAAGAGATGGCAGAATAAACCTTCATTCAAGCTATATTCTGTTACAAGAACAGTTCCACGGAAAAGAAGAAAAGCAAACAGCAGAAATTACAGGAAGTCTAACGCAGATCTGTCAAGACATCGGGAGTATTGAGCGCGCGCGCACGATTTTGATTCAGCTTTTAGGAAAAATCATAACACAGCCGTCAATAATTGTCATTAAGAATATTAAAAATACATCAGCATGAATTGGTGCGATATGGCGCGTATTTCCACTCATTTCACCGATCCTTATAAGAACAAACTTTTATATTCCCGCTCTGGACGAACAGATCGAATAAGCGGAAATGAGCAGTAATCACGTTGAGGAAGCTGCTGCTATTAAAAGACTATAAAATTACTTCCAGTTTGTTTCTTTGTGGTGCTGTGTGTGTCTCAGTCATTTATCATGAATGAACCTGCCAGGTAAATGAACCCACAACTTATCCACATCATAAGCGTTTCGTATTTGCCTCTGGTATAGATATTTCTGCAGGAAATAAAACGTTATCTGATCTGTCTTGCCCGGCAAACTATCAGGAAAGCACAGAATAACTCAGGCCCTTTTGGT
Source organism: Puntigrus tetrazona (assembly GCF_018831695.1). Classification (NCBI taxonomy): domain Eukaryota; kingdom Metazoa; phylum Chordata; class Actinopteri; order Cypriniformes; family Cyprinidae; genus Puntigrus; species Puntigrus tetrazona. Next base: position 19,142,626 of record NC_056716.1, read on the forward strand.
TAAATGGAGGCTTGAAGTAGGAGAGATCTTCTGGGTAATATAGACCCGCATTTTAATAACAAAAAACTTTTGTGGGAAAAAATAGCAATAGTAATAATTGACTCTACAATAGTGAAGCGAGAAATATTCAATGCAAGGGTTCAGGGAATATATCCCGGGAGGTCAAACTGAGTGGACATGGGTGGATTCATTTTAAGTCGCGACTCATCCATTGGACATGATCAGGTCAACTCCATACCCAACTTGAAATGATGATCTGCCAATGAACCACTTTCCGGCGACTTCTCGGGTCAGCTCGATGAAAGTTACACTGTAGCATCTGCGGCCCATTACGTGTTTAGAATAGATTTACCTCTAATAAAAATGCTAAAAAAAACTAGTAGAATAAAGCGATTTAAAAACCCACCAAACACGTGAGCTTTAATAAAAGTGGCATAATAAACGTTTTATAACATGGTTTCTTGTTCAAAAATACATTGTGGGCGAGGCTTTGCCTCGTTTTAGAGAATTCACCACATGCCACTGAATATTACTTCAAATAATAATATCATTTAAAAATGTCAACACAAATTCATCAGACCAAAAACATACATATCACACATAGTCAAATCATGTAAATAAGTTAGATGGAAGAATTAAGCCTGAAGTACTAAACTAGACTTTCCTCCTCCAAGATAGCAAGTCATTCACTCTGGGCTACAATGAGCCACAACACGGTTCACCCACTAGCCAGTGACTCACGTCTGTGTCCCAAACATGAAACAGATTCATAGAAACCATGGCTTTTAGCTAAAATACTACATCTGGGCTTTTGCTCAAAGCAAACAGGAGCTAACCAAACAAACCCTAATTAGTGCGATGACCTCCTTATCCGATGAATCAGTGTCCTCGTATTTATTAGTTTAAAATGGAAATTCATAAAGGCGCGCGTGCTTGGTTGGTTTTTTGGTTTATGGAATGGTTCGTGCTATTCCGTTTCCCTGTTGCGAACCGCTTCCGGATTTGCCAGCGCCTAAAGCCTTTAAATGCGCGTAAATAAAGGTCCGTCGCGTCTCTCGCGAGGTTTGAAGTTGGACGCGCCGGGCGCTGCGCGCCAAGAGGTGGATGAGACGCCGGCAGTAAACCGCGAAAACCAAAAACGCGTCTCCTGGGAGGAGAAGGCGGGGAATCACCGTCCTGCGGGGGTAAGACTGTATCTTTAAGCGTGAAAGCGTCTCCGTTTCCAAGTACGCGGGCGCGTTTTGACGCGCGTCAGTTGTTCCGCGTCTAAACGGCGGGTTGTGGGAAGTTTGTTTACATGCCGTTCTGTGGACCGGGTTTCAGTACTGCTGGTTTCTAGGCTTTGGCTCCGGTTTTATAGAGTTGGTGCTGCTTGGCGTTTTTACGCGGCGCCGCGTTCATGAATCTTGTGATTTTGTTTCCCTGCCGCGCGTCAGCGGCTCTCTGTCATCATTTCATTCATAAACAGCGCTGTAATTATTTGACCGTTCCAGAGATGTTATCACAGTTCTGCTGGCCTAATGATCAGCGTATTTCCCCACACTCTGAAAATATTACAAAATTACGTAAAGCCAATAAAACACTGAAAGTCATTTCTATTCTAGGATGTTTTATTTATATACTTGAATAGATATTTTATTTCCAGTGAGTGCAGTTGCCAGGCTAGCCTGGGTGGTTATTATTTTAGAAATGCATTTTTATATTGAAACAAATCTTTGGAGAATAAGCCAGAAAAGTGATCAATCTTGGAACTTTGTATTACAGCATTTCCAGTGTTTCCTTTCTCCCAAGAAGACTCATGTAGAAGCCCCTCTGGCTAACTAGTTTAAAAAGTTCCCAACTTCTTCTAGTCTAAAGTTTTGCTTCCTTACGCCAGCCTGTATAGATTTTCATCTCCGTTAATGTTGGCGGAGTCGGTAAGCTGGAACCGCAGCGCAGTGTGGCTTCGGTAAAGGACTTGGCTTTCGTGGCATCTGCCATAAATGCGTCCATGTGGATTTGCGAGTGCATTTGTATTTCTCGTGTCCCCTCAAGAGCTCTGATTACATGGGTCAGCTCCTCATTACAGCTCCTCGTTGTAAATCATTGAGTCTGGAGGGCGCCTACCATGAAACCAGAGGAATTAGGTCAGATCACACGCTGTAGCTGAAGTTCTCTCGTGCTCGTAACAATTGCCAGCCTGCCCACACTTCCTGCTATGAATAGATAATAGTATGCTAATAGAGTGTATGTCATGCCCCAGGTTTGGCCTCTTCAGACCGTGAGAGCATTGCGGTAGCACTTTCAGATCTGCAGTAGTAAAGGGGCGGTGTGTCAGGCGGTCAGGGCACACCAGCAGGTCACGAGGTCTCTGGTGAGAAATCGGCGTGAGGGCCTGAAGTTGCCACTCTTGTTTTCAAACCAGGTTCATGCTGATCCTAAGGCAAACTGATTTATTCCGGTTAAAGCCGTGGTTCCTTCACGGCTGGCTTGTAAACAATATCATATAAAATTCCCCCAACTAACCTGTAGCGGATTATGATGGCGTCTAAAACACAAAAAGCTTTATACAAAATAAACAGCATTAGAGATGTGCAAATGTTTACAGTATGGATCGTAGGTTCCATAGTCGTACTGAATTGATAGATGTGTCGATTGCATTTTAGCCAAGTAAGTTTTAAATCAAATATCATCAGTGGTGTTAACGGTTTTTATTCTGATCTGTGATTTCTGGTGCCATAACCATAAATTTCCTCAACGTCTTTTTAAAATGCTGTTATTATTTAGCCATTGTTAATCTTCTCTCATTCTTTTTACTTTTATTTAACAGGCAAGAATTATAGTAAAATGCATCTGCTAGACATTTATAAGGATTCAAAGATTAATACATTTCTGAAGCTGTAAGTGAGTGTTATTTATTATTACTGATATACTTTTAGTATCTTTGAATATTTAATATTTGAATATATATATAATAAGAAGTTTTTGGGTTTTTGTAATGTTATGTGCTTTTTGTATAACTAGTAGTGCTGTCAAACAACAAATCATGATTTATTGCATCCAAATATATATTTTTTATTTAAATGTGTACTTTGTGTATATATATATATATATACATATATATATATACTCATATATTATGTACAGACATAATATAAAGTATATTAATATATAATATAACAGACAAGTATATATTTCGAAAAAATGTTTATATATTAAATACATTTATAATATACATTTTATGATTACAAACTCTCTTATATTAATACACTTGAAAATATTTCTGTATTTGTGTGTATTATAAATAAATAAATAATTCGCACATTTTGTAAACAAAAGGGCTTATGGATCGATTTAATTATTTAAAAAAGCACTAATATTTAGCCTTTTCATTGCAATCATTTTATTGCTTCAGCAATCTTATTTCATTTTAGTTGCCAATACAACAGTTGTAAAAAGTAAACTTCATCTAATATTTACATTTAGTTTGTTTGTTTGCTCAGCATTTTAATACTTGTAGTTAATTACTTAATGTTGTATGCATATAAAACACATTTTAAATTCTGTAAAAAAATCATATTGCAGGTTATTAAGTATCTCTGCATATTTGTTTTAAAATATTATACACCAAAGTGATCATTTTTTTAGGTCTTGAATTAAGTGTCTTGATAATATTGTACTCAGAGAGGATTAATTAATGCATAATGTTCTGAAGTTTTGTATTTAACAGTCCAGCAGTTGAGTGTTAGCATGCTAAAATCTCTATGGCTCCAGCTCTGCATTCATCTCAACCAAAACATGATAAATAATTAAAACTGTAGTAGATGTTTTCCTTCTGATGTAAATCGTTCTGGAAGTCTTTTCACAGAGAAAAAGCTCCATATTAAGGCTGGAGAGTCATGGCATACATGCACAAATACATTTTCAGGCTTTTTTTTTTTTTGGCTTACACTTCTCATGTTATCTCTTTCATACTTTACTTTGCTAAGCAAGGCGTTATCTTAAAAAAAAAAAAACTAAACATTCCATTGCAGTTATCTTATACGAAGTCGTTTAAGGGCAACGAATGATGTTCCTGTTTTAGACGCTCCTCCGTTATCCGATAATTTACTGAATCAAGCTAAGCGATTTCAGTTATTGCTCGACGTTGAACTATTTTGCCTTTTTCACGCCCTAGGTTAGTCATATATGTTGGATAACCAATGGATTGTTAATCATTCTGACCCATCCCTAGTATATGAGTTTCCGTCATCTTTAGCTACACGAACATTTTGGCCTGAGATCTATACAGATTATGATTTTAAATAACTATGAAATCTGATTGTGTTTTTATTTATGTTGTGTGTGTGTGTGTCGGCATTTGAGTCATAAATGTGGCCCGTTGGATGTTTATGGCCGTGTTTGTGGTGACTGGCAAGCAGCAGTGTCCGACAGCACACTGTCTAATGGGCCATTGCTGAAAGCTCCTGGCACAGGGCAGTGTGTCCAGAGAATTGTGGAACTGTCGATCCCCTCAAATCCAGTGGCTGTGTAGCTGCCACTAAAGTTTTCTGTAAACAAGAAGTTCATATGAGGTTATAGTGTGTTTAGGTTGCTAGTATCGATAAAGCGATTGACAATCCAAGTAATGTCTGTGCGATCTCTTTTGACATATTTTCATCCACAACATTCAGTCATAGCGTGACATCAATGGCGGGTGACGTCATTGACCAGCAGCATGTGTTAAGCATGCATGGTGAGATCGGCACGGACACTGACTGCCCCACGAGAGAAAAAGCATGGGCAGCAGAAAAACAAGTTAGATGAACTAAGCTGACCCAACTTCCACAGCCGGAGCCTGCCCCCGATCTCCAACAATGAGGTGCTCGCAGATTGCAGCAAGCCATTCTTTTTCTGTCTTTTCATCCCCACCTCAGATTATTGTAATGTGGTGGGGCTGGGTCCTCCTGTAAAATGGTTAGAAACGGAGTCCGATGGCAGCTAGGTCACCGCGTGGTACTTCTTGGCCTTCTGTACATACTCCAAGTCAGGGTTTCCCAGGGAAATCCAGTTCCTTATGATTAAAGTCACGACGATGCCTCCGTGCTTTAGACATATGGAAGAGACCGCAGTTTTTGTCTTGGGTCGGTGCTGGGAGCTCAGCGACGCTTGTGTAACACTGGTAACGGACCTGTCCCTGACTGGTTTGGGGCCCGGTCATGATTACGCTCAGCCGTGGTGTGTGAAGTAGCCCACCATGTCTCGTGGCATCAATCTTTAAGAGATGCTGGCTGTATTTTGACCTCTGATGCCTCTGGCCCTGGTGATCACCATGTTTTGGTGCACATAACAACACATCCAGTGGAACCATAGATCAATCATGGGTCTTCTGTGGTAGTGCCTATTATGCAGATGGCGCCTTCTGGAACACCAGTGCCACGCCCTTATTATTGGACAGTCTGTGAGCAGACCCTTTGATTATCGCTTCCCGGTGCACTGAGCTCCAGTGCCTTGACCTGCCGTATTCCCCTGTGGAAACCTGGTTGTGGTGTTAGAAGCTCTCTGTGGGTCTCCAATTCGAGGCCCATTTGAAATTTCAGATCATTATCTGACATTTAAAGACAGTGTTCTTGCTGGCTCCACCTCTATTAAGAGTGTAGGATTTTCAGGCCCTGTCAGTGGCTCCCCTTTTGTCTTGAGTTGCTTTCCTGGCGTCCAGGGCTTTTCTACCACCATCAGGCTGGTTATATTCCAAATGTCCCATCTGTTATATCATGACTTTCAGTTCTCCCACCTTGTAACTTTGACCACACGTAAGCCCAATTGTATGTGTCAGGATGCCATCACACTCCTCTTACACTTGTCTTCAGGTGCCTCGCCTATAGGGGTTAAGGCCATTCTACACACAAAAGTGTAGCTGCCTCTAAGGCCTAATACGCAGGTATGTCTATGCCAAGACATCTGCAGTACCAGAATTAGTCCCACACCTTCCCAGCTTCTGAGCACTTTGCTTCATTCCTGGAAAGCTAGGCGCCTTCGATTCCTAAGCAAGTTTTATATATACGCTAATTCAGTGACGTCACCAACCGTGATGTATGCTTTCTATAGACTAATTACACACTGTTCACACATAAAAGTTTACACTTATCAGAAAGGATTTCAATTAATGTGTCTTTTTGTTGTCATGGGTGTGTCTAAGTTTTTCTTATCCCTCACAATACATATCGTTTATGAAATAAATGTCTGTGTGCATGTGTGTAAACATAAACCCAATTTTTATATATAGTCGCCATGTTAACAGTATATGCATTGTGATTAATTGTAGGTGGAGTAATAACATGGCTGTAAAAGTAGTTGCTTGCTGAAACTGGCACGTTACTATACACGTGAGATGTGATTCACCTCATAGTAATAATCCTGTATCAGATTGCCATCCTTGGAGTGAAGGCATACAGATGCTGCCCGATTTTTGTTCTTTTGACATGTTTGACACGTTAGTGTATGCACAAATTCTTTTATAACTTCCAATCGCTGGTTTATCATTCATATACACTTATTTATGTAAGGCCGTGAGTGTTTTTGACATATATGTTGCTTAAAGATTTACAAATCACAAGAGGAAAACCGTGCAACATTTATCCGATAAGTCCCATCATGCTCTTCACAGCTCAACCAGGATATTTGTACCAGGTTGTGTGCTCCTCCTTCTGATCTCCATGAATAACTGGAGATGGTGCAGTCAGATGACTCAGGAGATGTGAGAAATGTGCTAGATCTTATTCCAACTTTGCCCAGCACAGATCCGAGGGCTTGTTTGGCAGGCCTTTGGAGAGTGCTGGTGGGCGTTTTGTGATGAGGACCTGTGGGAGAGTCACAAACAGGCGCGGGTATGGCGCCGAACTATTATTACTAAGGGGCAGAGCGTCACAGCTGTGGCGGCGTTCGGCTCTGGGAAATATTCTAGGTTTCCTTTATTAAAGCGATTGGTAAAACCACTCTGTCCTTTTGGAAGATGTGTTCAGAAATGGTGGATATTTTGAGTCTTCGCAGCCCTTGCTGAACTGATGCTCGATTTTAGAGAAAACATGTGAACTGATGGATTCCTGCCAGTATGAGTATTGTTTTTAAACCATCTTTGTCATATAAAGTAATAAACAGAGTAGATAGTACATTATCTACTTTGCACTGTGTTGTTAGGGGATGCACAACAGTTCTTTGCTTGGCTTTTGTGAGTAATATTTTCATTCATTCATTTGTGTGTATGTGTGTGCAAATACAACTAATTGTGTTATTGACTATATACCACAATATTAACTTAGTAAATGTCACATTTCCAACTAGTCCAGTGTTCAAAGTGAAAATACCGTACAAGAATAGACAAATTAATAGAAGATACGAGTAAAAGTACAGATACACACAAAAAGCGTACTTAAATCAGTAAAAAGGTGATTTACTTTGTTATTGTCCTGATAATACAAGCTAAACTGCTATTTTGATTATAAACATTATACTTTCATGTACCCTATTTGCAGTCTGGTGCACAGAATGATCTTTTTTGTTATGGAATGCACATTTCTCATTATCCAATCAGTCATAATGAAAAACACTGACCTTACGTTGATTTATTCTTATGCTGTTTTTTATGTTGATTTTAAACACTTGTTTAAGTTGGCCTTTAAAGTGTGATTGCTTGTCTTAAGAACTGCGAAAGTCCCAGAACTCCCTCCTCTTGGGTCTCATTGGAGATCCGGCAGAGGTTTTTGATAGCTCCCAACCCAAATGTCTGATTTCTCTTAGACAAAGAGTTCAAAAAATTGTGTGTCTAAGATGGAGACAAAGATAGCAGGTGAAGAGAAACAAAGTTGTCTCAAGGCTTGGTCTAAAGGGACAAAACAAAAAAGGAAGAGCGAGAAGTCTTATCTTCTCAATTCAACCTGCAGGCTAGAGATTTGCTGTTGTCTTTCTGCATTGTCGGTCGGATAAAGTGCTGCGAATCTTCAGGAATCTCCTGACATTACAGCTTATACCATTACATGAACCTGGCGCCAGTGTTATGAATTGCTGTCGGATGAATCGTCGTCATTAGTTCACTGATATACTCTGCACAGCTCTCATGCTTTTTGTGGGTTTTGACCTCTTGGTTTTCTTTAGTCCTTTTCTTACAGAGCTTTAAAAGGTGTGTATATATACTATATATAAGCAGTAAATTCTCCATTTTTATAGAGACATTTCAGCATGTTCTCTTTTAAATGTTGATTGAAAAGAGTGAAATTTCTTTCCAAGGTCTCTAATGAATTCTTTATTTGCATATGATTTGTTTTTCATCAGTCAGGCATTAAATTGTAAAACTAACATTTTCACGATCAGAATTTAGAGACATAGTTCTTTTGTCCTTTTGTACAGTTTCTCTTCATTAGTGACCAGCTCCCTGCAGCAAAACCCTATCTTTTACTTTGATTTTATAAATTATGGTAATTTAATGTGTACAATTACAGCATTAAGTCAGCAATACGTTGATTAATGTCTTAATCTACAAGGAAAATCTAATAATTAGTAGCGTCAGTTATTATTGTGAGTGTTTACAAGCAAGCGTTTCTGTAAACTCTAACTTTTGAATATTTGCACTTGTTTGAGAAAGTATCAGGTTGCTAAGATTTCTTTTAAAATTTCTTAAAAAAATTTAAGATCACAAGGCTGAATTTATTTGATCAAGACTTACTGTCTGTATTTATCCATTTCTTTTTAGTTTTCTTGTCTTCTAAGTAGTAATTTCTTTTGAAAAGAAGGAGAAAAAACTTCCTGATTTCAACTTGCACTGTGTACTGTTTAATGAATAACTCAAATCACGCAGCTTGCTGAAGAGAGGTAACATTACTTTTGTAAGCCAACAGATTTTATTTTTTTACCAGCATACAATAGAAGCGAAGTGGTAGTAGTAGTGATGATGAAGAAACAGATCATAACTCGGCACATATATGGACCAGAATACCTTGTATAATAGTGTGAAGCTTGTTTTGGTAAGCGACACTTTACACTATAAAATGAAAGTACAAAAGCTGTCATTCTGGCAGTAACTTCTCGAAGTACACCTTTGTACTTTATTTACCCCTAAAAGGTGCATATTAGTGCCTAAAATGTACATTACTAAAGGTGCTGCCTTTTTTACCATTTCAGAGTTAGCTTTAGAAATCATCATAAGAATGCTACTTTTCTTTATTCTGTTGTGTACCAGTCTACTTGACAGTGCTTTTTATTTTGCGATTTCTTTCTCTCACTCTTCAGGCACTCATTGTATTATTGTTTGCTTTCTACAAGTTAGAAAGTTGCGTTTTTAGTATTTGTATTTGGGATTAAGACAGTCTCTGCTTTCATCGACATCAAAAGAAGAGGCAGAACTGAAATTCTCACTGATAAAGAGATTTTGAGAAACAAACACTTACACAAGTTAATTTACCACATTGTCAACAACAGTCCCCCGTGTGCCAGCCCTGAAGCTGTTCTGTCATATTGAAGATGCTCTGTATTATTTATTTACTATTTTTTTGTTTAGCCAGGAAAGTAGTTCCTCTCAATAACGTAGGAGCTCAGTCTTCTGGGTCAATCTGTCTTGTCTTGGGCAGGCCATGATAATCAAGCAGGTTACCCCACTATCACAACAAACAATCAGAGATTGTCTAATTTTGTCCGATTTTTTTTTTTTTTTTTTTACTTGGAAGCTGGGCAATCTCAAAAGGAGAGAAGGGTTAGCAGGTTATTTGGGTGTCTCATCATACTGGGTAGGTCATATAGAGCATTTTGATTGTCTGAGCTTTCCTACTCCATCACCAGATGCTTCAAGCAGGAGTGTCATTATTAGCTGTCACTGTCTCTGCTGGCTCTGCCTTACTTGTGTAGCTGTGTAATGTCACAATATGCTGTTCTGTCACCAGGAGAACCAGCCTTTAGAAGAAGGAAAAAGCATTTATGATGTCATTCTTTGTGGCAGCTGATGCTCTGTTGTGATTGACTTTGCTGTTTTTATGTTTTGAGGTCCTAGAGACTTCCAATGACAGTTAATAATGGTAATTTGAAACAAACTGTGGTACCCAATCTCCCTGTGTTTAAAAACGTTACTCTGATCTAATAACAGCAGTCACTTAACATTGTGCTCATAACATGATCTTCTCTGAAACCCCAAACAGAAGATGACTTGTTTTGATTAATGAAGTTTATATTGTTCTCTTTATGGTTTTTATTTATCAGCCTCGAAGACATCATCATGAGCATTCACATCAAAGCTTCTTTGCAATCTTGGCTCTGTTCTTAAAACGTAAGCAGGGCAAGATGAACTGATCGTCTCCATAGCCAAAGGCAAAGTTAGAGAGGACTGAGGCTTCCTTTGTCCCGGAGTGGTTCCAGGGTATGTTAAGCGGCCTTCGCCAGGATTCCCTATGCAAACCTCCATTGGACCAGCTTAAGCTGAACAACCAGAGCCTGCTGATGTGTGGAATGAGATCTGAGATGCCACTCAGTACTCCAATTCATGCTTTCCAGTATCCAGATACATTGTACCCAGGATTCCCTGGAGCTGAGATGTGGAATCCAACCACGAAGGTGGTGAGGCTGCCTGTGCCTCAATGTTTGGACTCCTTCATCTTCATCTGACCTCAAGACAGGCAAACCCTTAGTCCAGTTATGGGTGTGGATCTATGGTGGAGGCTTTACTTTTCCACAGTCACGGCATCCTGGATGTATTATGATGGCCGTTTCCTCAGCCATTCGCAACAAGTCGTGGTAGGTATCCATGAACTACCGTAATGAGAGCAATCCAGGCTTCCTGTGCTGCCAGAGTGAGCATTAAAAGGTAATGCTGGTCTATTTGACCAGCGCCTGGCTCTCAGTTGGAGTGTCAAAAAGGTATTGCTGCGTTTGAGGTGATCAGTCTTCTGTAACATTGTTTGGGGGGAGAGTGTGCTGGTGCTGGCTCCGTGGGACACCATTTGCTTTCACAAGGCAGCCACGGACTATTCACCGTGCAATTCTCCAGGTGTGGCAGTCCCAACAAGCTGTAAGTGGCAGTGGAGCCAACCCAGGCCTGAAACCATTCCCTGACTCTGGTTTCAGCTTCTGAACTGCCCACTTGGACCATCTGGTTGATGAAATGGAGGCTTGCTTAAGGGCAGTTGAACCTGAAAAGATAGTCAGTCTTCAATTTGAAGTCATCTCCTGATCCTATGATGATAGTGAAGCATTTACAACAGTGGATTTATGAATTTCTACAGATATGCCAAGTGTTTTAATCCAGTCGGGATTTTCTTAAAACTGAACTGCTTTGGGATTGAACAAGGATGAGGGACGTACTTTCTTGTTTATATGCACCTGGATTTTGGCATCCATAACTCAGAGTCCTGATCAGTCGGAGACCAGTTCCCGTGAGGTGCATCCTTGGGCCTCCCTGGTTTCAGTGACCTAGCAGAGAGGCGGTAGTATCAGCATACCGGACCATTGAGAGATGAGCAAAGCAAGCCAAAACAGAGAGGAGTGCTAGGTTTGACAGGTGACCAACGTATTTCTCATGCCCCTTTACTGGATTTTGCTCAGAGGTTTGTAGAGAGAAAATGGCAGTGCCCGATTGTTCCTTCTTAACCATCGCCCACCTTCAACCCTGGCCTGAGTGGATGGGGTGTAATGCACGGAGATGAGATCCCGCTTGTTTTTGGATCTCTTTGAATCAGACGCTGAATTCCTCGGATGGAGGAGGAGGCCCTGAGCAGGAGGATCATGTGAGCACTGCAGCAACTTTGCTAGTAGGGTAAGGTAAAATTTGATACCAAACCTACTTCATGAGATTATTTTCTATGTAGATTCGCATTGAAACATGTAGTTATATTGGTATTTACTCATTTAATTTATGTAGCTTCTGCACTCATGAGGGAAAAAATGTCCAAAACTTTACTTTTAAGGTACAACATCATCTTGTCACTTGTCACTTCAGTATTTGACACTAGTACTCAGACAATACACTATGAACATTTTAGGAGTAAATAAGTTAGAGATGCCCTTTTCAGAAGGTATTGGTCCTTTGATTAACTAAAGGTGGCCTGGTCTCCAAGGGTCAACTCAACCCAGCTGAAATTTTTTGCTTTTTCTAATATTTTTCCCTGAAGAAAGATAAACATGTTTAGTGAAAGCTGAAATATTAAATGTTATGGATGAATATTTACTGAGTGATCTGCTTTTTTTGTAGAGTGAGGAGCAAAATCAATTTTTGAGATCAGTAGGTCTATTAGTAAAATCTCCTGACTTCAGCAATCTTTGTGGTATTATGTACAATGATGACCAATCAAAAGTGTTTTTTTTTAACTGTCCAAGTTCCATAAATATCTATTTTCCCAGGTTTGTTTGCTCCTGTAAGTATAATAATAATTATTTAATAACTATTATTATTATTATTATTATTATTATTATTATTATTGATATCGCGTTAAATATGATTTTAAATTTAGTTTTGAAACTTTTCTTTTCTCGCAATCTTCATTTTCAAGGTGCCCTATATCATTCAGTCCCCAAAGATACGGGGGTTTCGGGCAGTCATATATTGTTGAATATTATCCATTTTCAGCTCGTGAAACTACAAATTTGAACTGGGAGAGGTTTTTGAAATTTGGGTTGATCTGACGTGAATGACCTACAGTATGAATTTGTTTGTTAATAAAAGGAAATTGTAAATTATTTCAAGCCTTGCCATTTGTAGCTGCTGTCAAATTCATTTGTGCGGTATATATTCACACTTGGCTTGTGCACCAGGTTTCCATCAATGATGCAAAACACCTTTGGTTGTTGCATGCCTTCTAACTGAAGTGTGAATGTTTGTTTAAAACACAAATGCCATTTTGTGACATGTAGCATCATATAACATGTGGCACACATAAAATGGATGACCTTTTTGGTGCCTCTTTGTCCCTTTCGAAGCATCTGACAGAATTCTTTTTATATTTCACTGTATGGAAAAAGCAGTGTAAACATTCTGCTTATTTGCTCATTTTCATAGAAGAAAACAGGTTTGCGTAGTGTTGGAATGACAAATTTAGTTTAGGCGGAAATCCATAGCTTCTTTAATACAGAGAATATTATACTCATATTTGTGTTTACAAGACTTTACAAGGCATTTGTATATGTTTACTAAAAACACTGAGGTCGGATTGTTTATATTTATAGCTGAGAAAAATATAAACAGTGCAGATTTGGAGTTGTTTAATCCATAATATCTTGATGAGACATGCTTATCTGCTCACACTTTTTCAGTTAATGTGGGGGAAAAAAAGTCTTGGTGTTGCTGGCAGGCTAGTGTTGATTAGCATCCTCATTTGTTTGGCATAAATTATGGAGAAGCAGAGACGGCCTTTATTGTGGCTGTGAGCAAGCTTAGTTTCTTTCAATTAACACTTCATACACTCTTCACGCTGCAGGGAACGACACAATGCTAATACATCAATGAACATGATCAGTAAACAAGATCACAATAGAACACGCTTCAAAGTTAATCTTTTCCTGAAATGGGCTGATTCCCCTTTAATAGCTTGTTATGAAGACTTTCCTGGGATCGTGCATTAAGATTCAGAGCTTCTGTTGTAAAGGACTGCAAGGTGTTCTTTACAAGAGCGTGGAAACGTCATAGCTATTGAGTCATTGCATTGATTTTTTTGGCTTGAGTTGTTTTGGGGCACAAATGTATTGATGCATCTTGGTGCCATACATAAACTGACCTTTTGGTTGATTTCCTCGCTTGATGTTTCAGGGATCCGAGCGTGGAGGGGCAGCAGATTGGCCGCCGCTCACGCTGGAACATCAGCAGTATGTCACGCTTAACACTGGCCTGTCACAAACACTCCGGATGCTCCGAGCCCAGCAGTGCAAGTTCTGGGGATAGTTTCCTGCCAAAACTGCAGTATGTCACAGGTGAGAGTCACAGAATGAGAACAGCCACCCACCCACACCTCATAAACAAAGAAAATCATGACCACGCCCGCTTCTGCTTGTCTCTCCGGCTCTGCCTGGCCAGCACATGTGTCGTCTTCTAGTCTCTGGAGGACACCTGTAGTGCAGAACTGGCCAGCTAGTGGAGCTTAATGTGGGACTGGGGTGGTTGGAGTGTTCTCCAAAGACACTGCAATTATTTATATTCAGATTTTTTCAGTTGGCAGGTACTTTAACAGGGTACTCTGCATGGATCCTTAAACAGTATTAGTATTAGTATTAGTATTATTATTATGTTAATTTATTTACTTTCAATTTTATCATCTTTTAAATGAAGATGATCACTTAAAAAAAAGGTCTTCCATTTCAGATGACATGTTGGCTTAGACATCTAAATGCTAAACCAAATTAAAATTAATTGGCATTATGGTTTCTTTTTTATGATTGTTTATTTATTCAGCAAACATAACTAGCAACAACTATATACAATCCAGGGTTGCTTAAAAGGGACTTGCATTAAAACCCTAAAAGCATTATGATTTCTGTTATTTCTTTTGTAGATTTACTTGTTCACATGTCAGTTCATGCCAAGCAAGGCTGTGCATTGCATACAGTCTCTTGCATAAGAAAGGTATAGAGAAGGATTAAATATGAGTTGTAAGTTCATGTAGGGGTGTGATATGTCTGGTCTATGATGAAAATATGATCGCTTTAAAAATATATAAGCTTGCACAGAGTTTCCTCGCTCACACACTTTCACTACATGATTTATGTATTTGGTCCATGGGCATTATGAGTTTTTAGTTGAGTTTTTAACAGCGCAGGTCCATCGTAGTATGACAGAATAGTACACTTAAATCAGGTTAACATTCATAAATACAGTAACTTGCTTTATTACTTTTGCAGTTTGAATGAATCGGTTGAATGAATGACTCTTCTCGCTCACTCAATGAGAGGGTGATTTAAAATATTGATTCAAAAGACAATCTCAAAGCACTATTTATGCAGTTGTAAATGATATTTGTAAACTGCTGATGCCGCTTCTGTTTCACCTGCAGTTTAATTTAATTTGAATGTTAGAATTTTAGATAAATGTGATGCAGAAATCTAATAAGTGTAGCACAATTACTTTTTTTCGATCAATTAATTAAATTTAAAGGGGTTACACTTTATTTTTTTAGACATTCATGTAACTAAAGTAACTTTTGTAAATACGTGTCAACTACAATATTTATCTGTGTATATATACAATTATTTATTTTAGATCTCTTGGCAAGCATCACTAATAATACTTCAGCTTGTATAAACCAAGCTGTGTTACTCAAATTAAATAGAAATGCTTTACAGGATGTGGAAAAAGAGTGAATGTCTTTAGTTATTCATAGATCGGAATGACAAACTAAAATGAGTAGCGTGATTTGGCCTGGAACCGGGAGCTTGAGATTGAAATGCAAAAGCTTTCTACAAAAGCTGTTCTGTCCCTTCCGTGCCTAGCTTAGTAGTTGCTAAATACATTCAGAATGCATTCATGGATGTGTGTGATGGAGAAAATGTTGCAAATGCTGCTATGCAAAACGCCATCGTGAGTGGCTTTGAATGCTTCCCATTTTATCCATTATACATATATCTCACCATCAGGCTGTTTTCAGTGAAGTAGGTTTGATATTCTCTTTGTTATTGAGGACTTTGCTCACCAGTGGAAGCTATTTTAAGAGAAACTGAAAATAAAAGCAATTGAGTCTGAAGTTATTCAGGCACCTGCAACTAAACATAGGCCTTCTTGTAACATCATATTCCAAAGTGAGGGGAAAAGCAATTTTTTTTGGCTGCACTGAAGAGCATTTTGCTGTAGTTCCTCGCTCATTTAAACCTTTTCAGCTAAACATGTATCTTGTGGTTTGTTTCTATCCTCGTTAAGAGATGTGAGCTTTGGCGCCTTTCTAAACATAAGGTGAGAGCAAGTCACGGCATTATGTACTGGAAGCGGTCGCTTGTGCATTTGTATATTTAAACGTCTTTTGGCACAATTTAAAATCATCTTGTAAACCTTGGCTGTCTTCAGCTGTCATTACTGATTTAAGCAATGAATATAGACTGACGCTTTAATCGGCTTTCTGGAGGTCTTTGCAAGGTGACGCCAGTAGTGTAGCGCCTGGAAGCTCCTCAAGTTCTGGCTGTCAGTATTATCGGTGGAAGAAAACGGAAGAGAATTGGAGTTCCAGGTAGTGCGACCGTGGGGAGCAGAATTGAATTTGACACTGAAATGGAATGAATCGATTCTGATTTGAGTCTAGGTGAAGAAATACATGGAGAGCTGCAGGAGAAAGCCTTGTCTTGTTTATGTACTGGAGGTCAGGCGCCAGTGACTGCGCATACAAAATGCACATATGCGCAAATTGAATTATCGCCACTGCGGCAGTGTGCAGTCTCTCTGGCGCTTGCCCACGGCAAAGCTGTTCCCGGAGGATTCGCAGACGCCTACTCTTTTGAGACTGCTACTTTATGCACAAACAAGGTTTTTTTTTTTTTTTTTTTTTTTTTGCAGGACATAGAAACGAAGAAGCCTTATCAGCTTGGCTCATGAATATTAATTAGCGATGCAGCACCCAGCCGTGGTAGCTGACTTGCTAAAGTGCATAAACCGGGTCGTGGTCGAGATGGCAAACTCCATTTGGCCCATGCCTTTTTTGCCAAATTCCTAGTCTGTAAGTTAAAGAGTGATTTATGGTATCTGAACCAAGTTGACATTATGAACTTATTTGAAATACAAATCCCCTCCTCCTCGGAGCGTCCGGATTAAATGTCTCGATCAAGCACAGCGGTGATCGTTCATGGCTCGCTACTTAGGGTCGAACCTGCAACCAGAACAAAACATTTCCAATATAGCAGGTTGAAAAGGCAAGCGCTTGAAACTTGCTATTCGGTCGCTCAGATACGTGACAATCGGACAACAAACCAGTCTTAAGTCAGGGTTTATTTGCAGCAAAAGCCACAAGTTAGGATATTAAGTAGATCGTGTTCATATTTATTTCCTACAGTAATTATTAAAACTTTATCTTTTTGATTGTTAATACAGTATGCATAGTGAAAAACTTAATTTGGACAAGTATAAATGCAGCATTTAGATTTTTTTACCTCGGATTTTAGTTGCATCTCGAATATTGTCTTAATATCTTAATAAACTAAAATCAATGGAAAGTTTATTTATTCAACTTTCAAAATGTGTATAACACGTATGGGTGGTTTTATGGTCAAGGTACACGTATAGAATATTAAAAGAATATCGAACGTACAGTTACAGAGTTGAGAAGTTACCGCATAACGAAAATAACTCATTTGTCGATTCTCTTTTAAAAAGCACGAAATGGTTGTTGGAAAAATTTGTTGACTCATAGGCTAAGAACACAAGTGCTTGTCCCTGATTTTCTAGCGATTCTTTCATGAGGAGCTTTTCATGATTGTGAGAAGCAGTAAAGTTCTCTCACTTGATTTTCGTTCTAAATAAAGAACACAGTTCTGCTCTCTCGCTCTCTTTCTGTGACACGGATCAAGTGACATTCTGTTGCCATGCAAGCCGTGAGTCTCTATTCTCAACTATTTTCTTTCAACTATAGCACTTGTGCTTGAAGGGAAAGGGAGGTAAATAGCAAGCACTGAATGCTCTATGACAATAAGATTAGAAAATTATGCAAATAGAATTTTAATGTAGAATTTCCATAAATAACTGTACAGCAGGCAGCTAGTTTTTTTTTTTTTTTTTAAATTAGCAAGGTTGTGCAATTTACAATGTCATTTTTTTCTGGGTAGTTTTAAATCATGATTATGTCTTTAAATAAATACTTCACCTAAATTAGTTTGTTTTTTGTTTTGTTTTGTTTTTGATAAATATATCGACCATAAGGGAATATTTACAACATTTATTTTAAGTTTCCGTATTAAAGCCAAGTTGTGAATATTGCAAACAGACTAAAACATTGAGAAGAGCTTTGATACTTGATTGAGGTTTTGGTTCTGCTCGATCGAAGTTGAGTATATGGCTTCAAAATGAGAAAATGTAAAGCAATTTATCACTTTTTCATTAGGGCTGTTATCTTGATAATGCACGCATGCACCGCTACACAAACTTAGACGGTCATGCAGGCTATGTTTAGGCCTCCTGAATGTTTCTTGTGTCTAAATGACTTCACTTCTCATTTGCACTATGATAAATCCAATTCTGTCTTAGATTTGACCTAACCAACTCTCTCTCTCTCTCTCTCTCTCTCTCTCTCTCTCTCTCTCTCTCTCTCTCTCTCTCTCTCTCTCTCTCTCTCTCTCTCTCTCTCTCTCTCTCTCTCTCTCTCTCTCTGTCTCTCTCTCTCTCTCTCTCTCTCTGTCTCTCTCTCTGTCTCTCTCTCTGTCTCTGTCTCTCTGTCTCTCTCTCTCTCTCTCTCTCTCTCTCTCTCTCTCTGTCTCTCTGTCTCTCTGTCTCTCTGTCTCTCTCTCTGTCTCTCTCTGTCTCTCTCTGTCTCTGTCTGTCTCTGTCTGTCTCTCTCTGTCTCTCTCTCTCTCTGTCTCTCTCTGTCTCTCTGTCTCTGTCTGTCTGTCTCTGTCTCTCTCTCTCTCTCTCTCTCTCTCTCTCTCTCTCTCTCTCTCTCTCTCTCTCTCTCTGCTGTAGTGAGTATTGATGAAGTGGAGTTCCAGTGGAAGTCTCAGTTCAACCGCTGGCGTTCTTACATGCTGGACTGGAAGAATCAATTTAACGACTATGCCTCTGTCAGAAAGCAACAGTGTGAAGACCTTTAATGTCTCACCACATTTCCCCAAAAACAGCCCATGCAGTGCACTTAACTTCAGAAAGCATATAGAATCCACAGAAACTTTCCTCCTCCTATATCTTCACAACATGGTGCCTTTTTTGCTTCCTCTGGGCCTTGTCTGGAAGAGAACTTCTCAACTCAGATAGGGAATCCATATTCAGATACTTTGATAAGTTTAAGCGATACAACAAAATGTGTAAGCCGCTCTGGGTAAAAGTATGTATAGCATAAATGAAAAGCTATAATTATAACACACACACACACACATTTGTGTGTTTTGTTTTTGTTTTTCTTTAGTTTTTCTTTTTTTACAGCATAATTATACCACATGAAAGCATTTATTCCATGCAGCCTTTCATTTATGCTGGATTTTAATTAAACTTTAAATAAAAAAATATATCATTACACAAATGAGAAACTAATGACAATCATTTAAAAATGACAATGCAAAAAAAAAAAAACATATATAAATATTATGTGTATGTATGTGTATTTGTGTAATTGCTATCTTAATGGCCAAAAAGTTTTGTTCGCTTTGGTTTGGTAATGTGTGACTGTTTAGTGCTGCAATTTTATGCGTTGTTTAATATGGAATATTTTTCATGATTTGCTTGAGGTTTGTTCCTTGTTTTGTTAACAAAACAGTAATTTTTAATACTTTCCATTCTAATTAATGTGTTTGAGTGAATCTATAGAATTAAATGTGAATGAACGTAAATTCTGCATTTTATGATGAAATTCGTTTAATGCAGTATTGTTAACAGAAAGCTTCCTTCAAAAGTAATAAAGCGAGTGTTTACACGGCACATTTTGGTGCTTTAAACAAGTACTTCTAGAATGGCAATGAAGATGAATGTTATTGTTGCAGCAACGTGATGCTAATATTACACAATTAGTCACTGTTATGACTCTGTCTGTGCAAGAGTTTATGTAACGTTGTCTTTCCTTCTTTCTTTTCTGTCCGTTTTTTTTTCACTAATCACAAAATAGCATTATTGCTATCTGTTCTTTTCAAATAGTTAGCGTGACAAAATGTAATAAACTACTTGCTGTTCTTACCTTGTAAATATTCTCTTACCTATAACTCCACGCTCATCAATTTAACGTGAATGAAATTGGCGTAAAAGTCAGTTTACGACTTTATTAGAAAGCGTAAAGCATTGCTTGCTTTCAGCTGAAATGAACGATATACTGCTATTTATGTCCACTACTAAAGAAAACATAGGTAGTGATTCAGCCATTTCACCATCTGTAAATTTACATTCAGATGCTTATCTGGCACGCCTAACGTAATTTTCTAGAACTCCATGTGGCAAATATTCCTCTCATTAGGCCTTCAGAACAGAAATATGAGGAACAAAATCACAATGGGGCATCAGGTTGATGTGGACGGGTGCTTTTTCATTGATGGACGGAGTCGGACTCATCTTGCATATGATGCTGCAACACGATGACCTGTGCAAGCCAAAAAAAAACAGCTCAATAATTTAGTTGTTATAGAAACAAAATGTTGTATCTGTGCTGGTACTCTGTACTTTACTTTTTGTCATGTTTGTCTAGGTATTTATTTATATATTTATATAAGACAGTGGTCATAAAAGGTACATAGATCCTTGTTTTCACTTTCCAGACCTGATACCACATAAATGTAAATGCGCATATACATATATGAACACCTCTGAGTGACTTTACATGCAGACCTTGAGCCAAAACTCAACACGGATGACTTGCCCGCACTAAATTAACTAAAGTATGGAGACGCCACCAACTTTAGAACAGAAAAAAGGCACTTCTAAAACTGTGACATCAATTATAGAATTAAATTCTTTCACACTGACTAGAACAATCAATTCCTTTCGAACCACTCTTTATACAATCGAGGCATCGTCATGTTGAAGGAATATGTAATTTTTTTTGGAAAATAGTCAAATTATCCAATTCCCC
Source organism: Puntigrus tetrazona (assembly GCF_018831695.1). Classification (NCBI taxonomy): domain Eukaryota; kingdom Metazoa; phylum Chordata; class Actinopteri; order Cypriniformes; family Cyprinidae; genus Puntigrus; species Puntigrus tetrazona. The sequence continues at coordinate 19,163,283 of NC_056716.1, forward strand.
TAGAGTTAAACAGTTGGGTTTGATTGTTTTTTTTAATCCATTCAGCCGATCCCCGGGTCTGGCTGTATCTTAGCCTGCTGCACCTATGGTAAGGTCATTGATTGGTAAGACTCGAGTTGGAAAATTAGCCTATTTTTTCCCTTTAAAATAGAAAAGGGTTCCGCCCAAACTGTTGCTATAAAATGAGAAGCACACAATTATATGCTTTGTGCTCATGGAAAATACTTTCCATTATAAGTAGTCAAACCTGTTCATTAGAAGGTGGTGTTCAGCAATATTGTGTGAGACCTGTTATTGGATCAACATCTTTGTTGACCCTGGAACAACACTGTGATTTAACCAATCAGATTTGAAGAAACATTTTATAGTTTTTGTGAAGTTTAGGCTTGCAATCAGTGTTTGGTGCTTGTACATCAGTGTCATTCATCTATCATTTCCTCGTGGATAAGGTTAAGGTGTAGCGATATGGTCAAAATCCAATTCTTGGATTGGTATGTTGTTCATTGTTGACCCAGGAACACACAAAACTCAATATCAGGACGTGTGTTTCTTCCATTAGTACCGTATGCATGTTGTGTGCAAACGCGATGTTAAAATTGAAACGCCAGTAAAACAATTTTGATTCGTGATACAATGAAAACCTCAATCAAACACAACATGCACTATTGTGAAGTAGGCAATTCCAAAATGATAAACCACGTTTTGTCAGTTTCTATTTTTTTCTGCCCTGTAATGGCCTAGTTACAGTTAATACTCCAATCATCAAGAACCACCGAACCTTCAATGGAGCTCCAGCTATTGTCCCTGCTCCTTAAAAGCCTCTTCCTCTTTTTCCTTTTGATCCTCCTTGATCACCAAGCTGACGTTTTTGCCAAGCCAGCTTAAAGTTTGCAAAGAAACCTTCTCTTCTAGCTGCAGATTGCGTTTTTGATGTGCCTGCAGAGCTATTGTGACATCAGCACTCGCATCAAGTGTCACTTTACGCTGTCTGATTATTCGAAGATCACAGCGCTGAAATAAATGCGCGTACTTATGAAACACCAGCTAATCTGATCACGCTGTATTTTTGTTTGCGTGACGCCTGAGCCATCTGCAGATGCTAGTTTGTATTTTCGCTGTGTGTCCTTGAACTCGCCCTTCCCTGCTGATAATATGAAGAAGCCACAAGCATTTGGCGTGTAACACTGAAGCTTTAATAGTCGAGCAGATGGAGTTGGGGTCTGAAATGCCATAGTTGTCCATTTATGCGTAATCATTTAGGACGCTTACTCGACTGACCTTTTCCAAAGCATTTGGTTAAAGGTGGCACTGTGTTCTGTTATTAAAGGCCAAAAAGAGCTCCCCAAATCGAGACGAAAGAAAGCATAGCGCTGTGTAATAATAGCAGGTGCCTCAATTACAAAAATATTGGCATTTTTTAACCGAGAAACGGTCGCGCTTTTGAAAAATGCTGATTTGAGACATGGTTGTGAGGATGAGGTAAAGCAGAAGGGATGTTACATGACTGACTTTACTGCAGTGCTGTTATAAAATCTCTATAATTCACTCTTCAGTCTATCAATGAATGTTTGAGAAGCACAAAGATTATTGTTTGTAAGAAATGTTGCTTTCTCCAGTGAAAAGTCACCTTGTCAGTATCGGGAGAAAAATATGCATATGTTTACCAGCTAAAAGAGACCTGTTTTTAAATCAGTGTTTTGATGTAGGATTATAATTTTGGATTATAGAGTCACTTTTAATCAGGAAACAATGGTTTGAAGATAAAAATGTTTTAATTTGTTCCTCACAAACATGCAGCAGCTCCTCGAGACGTTAACTGATGGACTGGAGTGATGTGGATTATTGTGATGTTTTCATCAGCTGTTTGACTCGCTCACTGATCCATTGTGTAGTGATAAAATGCTAAATTATGAACGAATAAGCTCATCTCACGCCTCGGATGGCCTGAAGGTGAGTACGTTGTCAGCACAAATGATTACAAAGAAATTAATATTTGAAGTTCACCAGCAATTTGTTAATGAAAATAGTTTTAATACGCCGGTCGTTTCTGTCAGAATGCGTCTCCGACTGACCGACGATCCTCATACGCAACGATTTTAAAAACTTTTCATGTCCAGCAGCTCTGGTAACAGTCACTCACACACCAGACAATTAACACTCCTTATGAGATGTGTGTGAGATTCAACACTCATGCTGCCTTTGACTTCCCCGGGGAAGTTCCTAATTATGAGTTCGGAAGTTATAATTACGATGTGATGTGCATTCAAGTGATTTTAGTCCGAGTAAAATGAACGCTTTGGGCAATTCATACCGTATTTCTTTCGCACTTCCTGACAAAAACAGGATGCTTTTTAGCACAAGTGTGGCAGAACGAAGAGGAGAGGATGTGTGTTAGCTGTGCAAATCATGTTTTATCTGTGTTTTATCATTCCTGCATTCCTAGTGTCGGGTTGTGCAAACCTCTGGCCTCATACGTGACGTATGAAATGTACTATATTACTGTATACGTGTTTCAATATGTTTTTTTTTTAAATCCATTTGTCATGGCCTAAAGAAAATTCCACGTTTTTTCTGGAGTTTTTAATTATGCAATAGTGAAGGTTCGATGCGTGTCTGCTCATTCAATCATTAATTCATGACTCTCGATGGCAGCAGCCTCATAGCTGATTTTAATAGAGTCCTACATCAACATGTTGTTAAGCAAACAACAATGCAATAAGCTATTATAACGACAAGCAATGAACGATTTGTGTTTTGTTTAAATAATCAGATTGAACCGCAGTAGGTTTAGCATTAGTGAATTAAAATATACGCAAAAGATCTATGCCGCCTCTCACTACGGTATCTAAAATATGAGGTGATTGTAGGCAAAATTATAAATGATGACATTGTCAGTAAAAATAATTATTTGCATTAATAATTGTTAAAAATATTTACAAAATATACAGTATATATTCTTATTTAATTATTTAAGGGTTTTTTCTCTCCCAGAAAGTTGATCATTTTCTCAAATATTTAATTTCTGTACTGTTTGTTTTATGTGCCATTCAAATAGCTTATGACTCAGAATGATTTATTCCGGTATTATTTAGATTGTTGCCTGCTGACCGGTGAGCCAATCCGTCCTCTCATTTAGAGGTAATTTTTGAACCCTGATTATAATAATGAGCGTGTGATCTTCATGAGGTCAGTGTGTTCAGAAGCGATACAGCATCAGCCCGCTGGATTCTCCTCAGCACGCTTCTCCGTCTCATCAGTCACAAACCAAACACACACCTGCATCTCCCACCCTGGAGCACAAATGCATTCTGTTTGCAGATTTCCACGGAGACCGCACCACACCACACGGACAAAACCACCGCTGGGTTTCTAATTACACTGTTAATTGCGCCCAAAGTGGGGATGGATTTAGAGTAGTGTACACTTTTTTTTTTTTTTTTTTTTTTTCAGGTCAAGTTTTGAACCTGGAGAAGGAACTCATTCGGTAAATGACTCCCTCTGAGAAGGTCTCAGTTGGTCTCAGAAGGTCAGAAGTTGCTGTTAATGTATACTACTGATCGAAAGTTTGTCATCGAAGTATCTTATGCTCATCAAGACTGCATTTATTTGATTAAAATACAGTGAAAACAGTAAAATTGTGAAATTAAAGTACAATTTGAAACGATTTTTCTATTTGGATATGTATAGTGCTGTCAAATGATTAATCGCATCTAAAATAAAAGTTTACTTTGTGTGCTGTGTATATTTATTAGTGTGTGTGTGTGTGTGTGTGTGTGTGTGTGTGTGTGTGTGTGTGTGTGTGTGTATATATAAAACACATGCATGAGGAAAAAAGCCATATATAGACACAGAACATATTACATAAAGAAACCGTTTTTTTGCTGGTTTCGCATATTATTTTTAATAATCCTCATGTTTTTAAAACAGTTGTGCTGCTTCATAATTTGTGGAAAAAGAAACACTACAATAGTAAACTATAATCGTCACACGAAGGCACATTTAATTAATCAAAAGTCACAGTACAGACATTTATAATGCACTAAATATTTACATTTTTGTTCTTTCCATTCGTCAAAAACGTATGATAATATAGGAATCATTTTTAATGACCGATCAGCATATTAGAGTGATTTCTGAAGGATCATGTGACACTGAAGACTGGAGTAATGATGCTGAAAATGAATGTTTGATGAATTACATTTTAAAATATTTCACAAAATTGCACTTTTTGCTGTATTTTTGGTCAAATTTGTGCAATCTTGG